>NW_020203349.1:0-1321 GCF_001531365.2 Cynara cardunculus var. scolymus | reverse complement strand
CCTTTGTGCTTTTTGAGAAAGAGGGTTGTATCGATTGTACCTTTTTCGAATCCATTATTGATGAGAAAGGTAGATATAGTTTCATACCAGGCCCTGGGTGCTTGCTTCTGCCCATAGAGGGCTTTATCCATAAAGTAGACATAGTCCGGATGTTTTGGATCTTTGAACCCAGGAAACTGTTGCACGTAAACTTCTTCTTGAAGTTTGCCGTTGAGGAAGGCAGACTTGACATCTATCTGATAGACCTTAAATCCTTTGTGAGCTGCGTAGGCTAGGAACATTCTGATGGCTTCAAGTCTTGCAATGGGAGCAAATGTCTCATCATAATTAATCCCTTCTTCCTGGCGGTAGCCTTTGGCAACAAGCCTGGCTTTGTTCCTTATTACGATGCCATCTTTGTCCTTCTTGTTTCAGAAGACCCATTTGGTTCCTATGGCCGTCTTCCCTTTGGGTAGAGGCATAGGGGACCATACCTTGTTTCGTTAAACTGGAGTAATTCTTCTTGCATCGTGTCTATCCAGTTTGGGTCTTGTAGGACTTCTGAAATCTTCTTTGGTTCTATCATGCTCAGAAAGTTGGCGAAGAGACATTCATTTGCAGTGGCAGATCTCGTATTGACACCAGAGGTCGGATCACCAATTATTTGGTGGTGTGGGTGATGTTTTGTCCACTTGGAGCTTGATTGGGGTTCTGAAACAACAGGATGCAGCTCTTCATCGACTGATGGAACTGCTTGCTCCCCCTCGAGGAGATCATCTCCAGAGTTAGACTCTGGTTCTTGATCGTGATCTGAAGACATAGAAGAAGTTGATGGTGAAGTAACATGAGTTTCAGTAAGAGATGTACCTTTAGCATTGGAGACTTCATGGTCTTCATCGATTCTAAAGATAGATTTTGCAGTTGGCACATGTCCAGAGATTACTTCTTCATCGAAGATGTCTTCAAATAATTGAGCTAACTTTGATTCATTAGGTTTGCCAAGTGATGAATCAAATGCTCTTCTTTGAAGTCTGAGTTCTGAACTGTTGTGTCCAGAAGTCATTAGTGTGGAATCATCAAAGGACACATTGATGCTTTCTATGACGATTCTTGTCCTTTTGATGTAGACTATGTTGGCTTTGGCTGCTTGGGAATAGCCCATAAAGATTTCTTCATCAGATTTCTTGTCGAACTTGCCAAGATATTCTCTATCGTTGAGTACAAAGCATTTGCACCCAAAGACATGAAAATATTTGACATTTGGTCTTCTTTGGTTGATGAGCTCATAAGGTGTCTTCTGGTGTCTCTTGTTGATGATTGATCGATTCTGGGTGAAACATGT
>NW_020203348.1:12894-20682 GCF_001531365.2 Cynara cardunculus var. scolymus | reverse complement strand
GCTTACGTCTCTCTTTCTCTATTTCAGGAATGTCTCATAAATTGAAAACCCTTCTCTTGTTGGGTAATAATTTCAATGGAACGCTGCCAATGGAAGGTAAGCTTTTTACCTTAATTCCCTCGTCACATTCTTATTGCTTTTCAGAGATATATCAAATATTAATCTCCAACAACTTATCAACACAACTTCAAAGAGAAATGTTTTAAAAAATCTAACGAAATATCCCATTTGGATGAGTAAATCTTTAAACTTTTTTTTTGATTAAAAAAACTATTAAAGTTTCTTTTTTTTGAATGAACAAATCATTAAACTCTCTTATTTTGATTGATTAAGTCCCTGAACATTTTTTAAAAACAAATCATATCACTTTAAAAATCGTTTACCTACATCTTTGTTAACCCAAAAAAAGTTACATTAACCGATTAGTAAATTTCGATGATTTATTTATTTAAAAAAAATAGTCCACAGACTTAATTATTCAAAATRAGAAAGTTTAATGATTTTTTTCATTTAAAAAAATAGTTTAAGGACTAAATCATCCAAAAAGAGAAAATTTATTGAGTTTTTTTGGATTTTTCCCAACTTCAAAATATATGAGATGCATGAGATTCATCCTAAGTCAATAATWTAAAATAATTAAAATTATTAATCATAGAGATTACTAAGAAGATAATTATCATTATTTATTAAATACAAATTAATTGCATTTTTTTTGAATTCACTCTTCTATCTTTCATCTCCGTGTTAACATACACACAGTGTACACAATGTAAACAACCTTAATATTTTTTTACTAGGCTGTTCATAAGGTTCACATTGTAATCACAAGTGGTATGTTAAGATTTATTTTTATTGATTTGGTTTGTGTTCACAATATGTTCATCTTGTAGATTTAGAGCGTATTCATGATATGTTGATAAACTATAATAGTATTTCTAAGAAAGTGTTCACCTTGAGTTTATATCAATTATGAATATGTACATATACATTATGGAACGAGGATAGAGAAAATAAGAGAGAGAGGGAGAGAATTTTTAATTTATTGTTAAATTTTATTTTTCAACTAATTTTTTGTGAGTTAAATTGAATATCACAAATTAGCAAGTCCATAAAATTAAAGAAAGCCCCTTTTATATATATATAGACGTGTAATCCTCTCTTGTTGTCATCCAGCTTTGGCATCTTTCAGCCATCTTGTAGTCTTAGATTTGGGAGGGAACAATTTTTTCGGGAGCATCCCATCAACAATACAAGCATTATCTTCCCTTCGAGCTGTCTCGTTTGCTTACAACAATCTCAACGGTTCGTTACCTGACCAGGGTAAGTTACCTAGAGCATGCACAATTAACTATTAGGATTGTTTAAAACCAATATATAAATTTGGACTTGATATATTATAGCTACATTTGTATGCACCTTTAATAACTTTACATTTGTCAGATGCTTAATCTTTTTGAAGCCGTATGACTATGCAAGCGCAAGTCAATAAAGGATGAACCATGATTCTTTCTCTTTTGGCAGGTTTATGTGAGTTGAAGAACCTCCATGAGTTGGATCTTAGTGGGAACATGTTTGATGGAAACCTGCCTCAATGTTTCAATAGGCTATCTTCTCTTAAGCTGCTGGATATTTCTTCAAATCAATTCAGGGGAACACTTCTGCCATCACTGATTGCCAATCTCACATCTCTTGAGTATGTTGATTTTAGTAATAAYAGATTTGAAGGTTCATTCTCATTAAGCTTGTTCTCCAATCATACAAAGCTTGAGGTAKTTAGATTCGTGTCCAACAATAACAAATTCGAGGTTGAAACGGAAGAGCCTATAGGTTGGATTCCAATGTTCCAATTGAAGGTTCTTGTGCTATCTAGTTGCAATATAAAAAGGCCTAAAGGAAGTGTCGTTCCCAGGTTTCTACTTCACCAACGCATGTTGCACGTCATAGACCTATCTCACAACTCCTTGGTGGGAAATTTTCCAAATCGGTTAATTGAAAATAATACAATGCTAGAAGTTCTCAATCTAAGGAATAACTCTCTTACTGGTATTATGTGTATGCCACGGTATAGGAATGTTAACACGAGGTGGTTAGATGTGTCTGAAAATCACATAAATGGTACTATTCCGGCTGACATACAAAAGTTCCTTCCCAATATAGAATATTTAAATTTGTCAAGCAATTCCTTAGATGGCGTTATCTCATCTTCGATYGGTGATATGAGACAAATATGGGGATTGGATTTATCAGACAATAAGTTCTCCGGAGAAGTACCGAAGGCATTGTTTTCAAATATCACTTTTTTAAGGATATTGAAACTATCAAAGAACAGATTACAGGGTGAGGTACTTTCAAGAAACTTAAGCTTGGGTCGAATTGAGAGGCTTGGCTTCGATAACAATCATTTCACAGGGAAAATTGGAAATTGGACCTTCCAGAATCTTTGTATGGAAAGTTTGGATATTAGCAGTAATCATTTCATAGGTACGATCCCTCGTTGGATTAGTGACATGATGAGCTACAACTCTGAACTTATAGTGAGCAATAATGGGTTTGAAGGCCCATTTCCTTGCGGAACAACTTCATTCTCGTTTCTCGATATCTCACATAATTCTTTCTCAGGCCCGATCCCATCTTGCTTAGATTTCCAAGCGATGACACATCTTCATTTGGGTTCCAACAGATTCATTGGACCTATACCCAATGCCTTTCAAAATTTGACTAGTGTTTTAACTTTGGATATAGGTTACAACTCCTTGTCAGGAAGGATACCTGAATTTCTTGGTAATCTATCCTATTTAAGGATTCTTATTTTGAGAAAAAATAATTTTAGTGGTTCTATTCCGAAACCATTGTGCCAGTTAAGTAATGTGAGTTTGATAGATTTATCGAGTAACTCTTTTTCTGGTTCAATACCGAGCTGCCTACAAAAGATTATGACCTCTGTCTACCCTGCTTTCGAACTAAAAATGCAAAGTTCATACGGTATGTCACCATCTTATGCCTATCAGTGGGTTCTTTATAAAAACATTTATGTTGGCGATTATGGTTCGATAATGCTTGAAAAACAAGACGAAGTTCAGTTTACAACAAAAGCTCTTTTCCTTTCTTACAAAGGTAGCATCCTTGATTACATGGTGGGATTGGATCTATCTGATAACAAACTAACAGGTGAAATCCCGAAAGAACTAGGGTTGTTGACTGAGATTCACTCTTTGAACCTGTCTCATAATCAGTTGACTGGAACCATTCCAATGCAGTTCTCAAATCTTGAGAATATAGAGAGCTTGGACCTTTCTTCAAATGGTTTGAGTGGCGAAGTTCCATCACAACTGACTCAACTGACTTCTCTAGCTGTTTTTAATGTTTCTTACAACAATCTATCGGGTAGACTCCCAGAAATGAAGTCCCAATTTAGTACCTTTACTGAGGCGAGCTACAAAGGGAATCCACTTCTTTGTGGACCACCACTCAAGAAGACATGCACAACTACATCACAGGTGAACGATCCATCAACTAAGGAAGGCAATGATAAATGGTATGATATCGATATGACATCCTTCTATGGAAGTTCTGGTGCAACATGGGTTGTGGTCTTGTTGGGATTTGTTGGGGTTCTTTACATCAATCCTTATTGGCGTAGAAGATGGTTGGACTTGGTTGAAGAATGTATGTATACATGCTATTACTTCCTTTATGATTCAGTAAGGAAGCTCAATATACTCTTTCGTTAATAGTACCTCTGTAAGATTGTATGATAGAATAAACGCAAACCAGCGTTCATATATTTCTATGATTTTGTTGAGATATGTAAGATAATGTATAAGAAGTTTGTAAATATTTCTGGATCTATTTATGCATAAAAATTTTGTATTATGGTAGCAAAAATGCAAGTATTTTTGTTGCTTATGATTACTATCTCATGTCTTGAACATCAATAGCCACAAAAACACATACACTGTGGGTTCGATGGATAACACATACCGCCTCAAGAACAAACACCTGTGGAATGTTTCTTCTAATTGCATCGGACTGCTGATCAACTTCGAGAAACATGCTCCACATCAGGTCTTGGCTTTGGCCCCACATCTCCACACACATACTACAATTCTATGGCATCGGGTAACCATCTCTGCACCAAGACTGTATGATGAACTGGACGAATAGACCTTCAAATATGGAATGACCCTTATTATGCATGGAAGAAACCGAATGAAGAGTATGCTCAACAGAAGGCCTAGGTCAGATGATTGGGATGGAATRATCATCAGATTCTTGGATAGTTTCGCTGTCAATGATACCTGGGGTATGGTCTGCAACCTCGCCCCTGACTATGAGACATGTTTGTAAACCTTGTAATCCCAATAAAAACAGCATGGTGCAAATAGTCCATTGAAAGCTGAAGCAAAGTAAACACGGAACACCACTTGTTGAGTCAACCTGTGAAGCCAAATCCTCAATTTCAGAAGCTGAACTTATGATCTCGACTGTCTTTGAGCCACCTGACAGCAGCTCCAGCAATGAATTGAGCCTTTAAGAGCATAGTTCATAGGAGCATCTTTTCCAAACTTGAAAGCATAAGTGGTCAACAAACCATGTTTTGATTGAATCGCTTCTTCTCCTGTATTTAAGAATTATAAAAGCACCTGACATAAGTACTTTTGTCCTCTCCTTTCCTACAAGATTGACCAACATTGCTGCATGTTGATCACCGACACATCTACAAACCAGAATTCAAGGAGTCAACCATCTGTTTCCTATGTGACCAATAACATAAGCAACGATTACAACTTTTTTAAGAGTGAATTACATTTTTCATACTTTTGATTGGTGTTTTTAACGAATATTGTTTTTATTTTAAAAAATTATCTGGTTGGCTTCCTATGATTGCATTGTTTAAATGAGCTGGACCCTATCACCATTTTTGGTCAGAGAACCAGCTCTTTAATTCACTCATCTTCTAATACATGCATATATCAAGAACCTGCCTTTGATATTTGTAAATTGCCAAATATATGAGACGATGAACAGCAAATATGGAAGTGTTGATGACATGGCAAAGAAAAGATATTAAATGCTTAGACCAAAATATATGCCAATAACAGTTTAACAATTTGTGCATTATTCATTGAAAATTCTGTTATATATTTAGACCTGACCTGTTTTGATGTTCGAAAACAGATCACCCTCAATTATACAAATTAAAAAAAAAATCAAAACAAAAATTATAGTTCTAAATTTTGATGCAGTGGGTCTGGGCTCATCAGTTATACAAAAAATTATATAGGCCACTTCAACAGTTGTTATCAACCCTGCAGAGATTGTGACCGTGACTCGATTACAACTGCTCACTGCCGCTGAAGTCTGATAAATTTGGCTCCAAATACACAACAAATGAAACTCACACACGCTTCACTTTTGGTTAGGTTGGAACCCTTGATCTTAAGAAATGTTAGGTTACCGGATACCGCTTGCCAAAGGCCTTTCGGTATATATGGCTTGATTTTAGGCCATGGTCTTACCTTAAGGTTTGAACTTCTTAGAATATATATTTTTCTTAATTTTGTTAGACTTGTAACTAGAAATTTCATGACTTTCATCGCTTGATATGGAATTATGTTTTGCTTGTTATGAATTATGTTTTTTTCTTTCTCGAGGTGTCGAGGGACAACGTATGTCCTCGTGATTCTGTAAAAACCACTGTTATGGATTGATCAACATGTCAAATTATCATTAGTCCATAGCATTTCACATGGGCTTAGGAAAAAAAACATCGCATTGAGTGAGGCTTGCGTTCTATATCACGTGTATAGAATTGATAAATCATTTACTTGAATACCAATTAAAAAAAAAAGAACTGATATTCTACATGGAAACTTGAAAGTTTGTTAGAAAGTCAAGAAAATATTATGAGTGATACATACTTCAATATAATGCAACCAATTGATTTCTACAAAAGAAACGAGTAATTAATGGATACTTTCTTTTATCTCGCTTGGGAAGTAATATAATTGGTCGTTGCAATTCGTGCTTGAATTGCTTTTTGGATAGGAGGATGTTTTGTTGATGTTAGCTTGGAAGAAATTTGAAAAGTTCGGTTTGATTGTTGAGATTTGGATCTTTCTTTTCTCTCTCTCGGGAAGTAATTAATGGATACTCTTTCTTTTATCTCTCCAATGGGAAGAAGTGGGCCATGAAATCATGTGTTTGGCACTTAATCATAACACATGTTAAATAATATACAAAAATTTATGAACCACATCAATATTCTTGTACTTTAAAATTGAAAATATTAAATTTTCATCGTGCATTTGTAATCCTTCCAATATTTCAAGGTATCCCTTCTCGTTTCATATAGTTAACACTGTTTTTCAGTAATTTCTTTTCTCATTAATATGGATTAAGATTCAAGTCAAATTCAACTACAATTCATGATTTGAAAATATTAAATTCTAATTTGTCACATCAATATCTTATAACATTATATATTAATTTAACTTTTAATATAGATTTTTTTTTTGTAAAAAGAGGATTAGCAAAAAATCTTATGTTAGGAGGGTCAGCCAAATAAGTTAAGCACTATAAGTTTAGAGAATCATTCAAGGGAGTCAGCCATATTAATTGCCACAGAACATCTCAATCTTCCTTTTTATATCTATCATTTAGTGTCAATTTTTTTATCTACCTTCAATATGGGATAGACAAAACTCAATCACAGTTCATGATTAAAGAATACTCAATCTTAAGGTGTCACATTGATGGTTATGGTTCTTACTTTTAAATATAGAGAGAATAAAGATTATATATATATAATTAATTTTTAATATTGATTAAACCTTCTTGCAAAAAGAGAGTTGACCAAAATGAACAAACCTCATATGTTCGGAGGGTCGGCCAAAATGCTCTAACCACAGATATTAAGAGAATCAACCAAGAGGAACCAACCTTATAATTTGTCACAAAGGCATCTCAACCTTATTTTACATATCTAACATTCTTTTTCAATCTTTCAACTCTCAATCAGTGTGAGATATATAAAACTCAATCATAATTCAAGATTGAAAAATATTCAATTATTAGGGTGTCGCATCAACGGTTCCGCTTCTTACTTTCAAAAACATATTAAAATTATCTCTTCAATAAATATTTAGTATAGATTAATTTTTTCATAAAAAAGGGTTGGTCAAAATTAGTCAATCGCATATGTTTAGAAGTTCAGTCAAAATGATCCAACCACGTGAGTTTAGACAATTGCTTGTGAATTTAGACAATTGCTCGTGAATTTAGACAATTGCTCCAAACATTTAAAGTTAAACATGGCTTATATAGCCAAATGAACCTTTTAATTTTTAAAGGAAACTCATATTTCTCTTATATACTCATTTTCCTCATTGATGTATCAATTTCTAATAAATGATTCAATGTCGATACCCAAAATCCAACCACAATGCAAGAATTCTAAAATATTTGATTTTAATGATGTCACCTTATTATTTTATAGCTTTATTTTGTATTGATATATATTGATTTTTTATATATAGACAACTTTTTTTGCAAATAGAGTGTTCGTCAAAATGAACAAACCCCATGAGTTTAGAGGGTTAGCCAACATGAACCAGTGATATGAGTTTATAGAATTAGCCAAGATAACCCAACCTCGTGAGTTAAAATAAAGGCATATCAACATCCTCTTATATACCTACCATTAATTGTCGATCTTTCATCTCTCCATCATATGGGATGCACAAACTCAACCTCAATGCAAGAAATATATAATACTCAATCCTTAGG
>NW_020203348.1:0-12164 GCF_001531365.2 Cynara cardunculus var. scolymus | reverse complement strand
ATATAAGATTTGTTTTAAAAAAGATAAGGTCATCAAAATAAGAGAATCTTATGAGTCAAGCCTCATGAGTTGAAACAATGACTCTCATCATTTTTTTTTCTTATACACACCTTCTTATTTCAATCTTTCAATTTTTCACCAATGTGAGATATCTCAAACTCAACCACAATTCATCAACACCTCAATACTCAATTCTCATGATGTCATCTTAATACTCTTGGTTCTTCTTTTAATAGATATATAGATTGAAACATTCCTAAATGACGAAACAGTATATTATTTTTGAACATGCTCCTTATTTTTTTTTATGACAAGGATTATTGTCGTGATGATAAGTGGTTATAGATTGATGAAACATGTCAAGGTATTATTCGTCCATACTATTTCACATGGATTTTTAGTAAAAACGTACCCACATTTGGTGAGATTTTCTATMTGATACATAAATATTATTAACATGTAATTAACAAATCGTTTTATTTATATGACAATTAAAAAAACTGATATTTTACATGAAAACTTGAAAATTTGTTGTAACGTCAAGAAAATATTGAGTGATACACACATCAATCGAATTCAGTCATCTTATCTTTACAAGGAGAGGCAAGTAGATGGAGTGGCTGACAATGAAGAATATATGTACTCAAATGACTATTGACTTAAAAGGAGCTACGAGTCTATTATGCAATGTTCCTAAAATAAATGAGATTTTGGAACTTTGTTGGAAATTTAGGAATGCTTTTGGAAGTGAGTAATGCTGCTATGCTATCTTATCTTTTTGAAAAGCAAATTAAAGTTGTGGTTGTCAATAATAGAGTAAACTTATGTATGGAAATTGATCATTGACTACATGACTTGTATTATGAAATTAATATCCGTATTCACTACAGCATATATTAATTGTTTTCTATGCCTCATTACATATTTACCCAAATTTCAAGTTTTACTCTTTCTTTTTATTAAAATAGTAATATACCTATGCACAATACTGTGCAAAACATCTTTCTAGAGCCTGAGAGCCCGAAACGGAAATCGTTGTTTGATGTTCTGTTTTATTCTCCGTTCCTTGATGCTAAATTTTATAGTTTGTTGTAATTTTAAATTGAAAATCAAATGACATTCATAAATTCAAAGTTAATATGATCAGTTGGTCAAAAATTTTGAAATATAATAGTTGGAATACAGTGATATTTATACCCATATCATTTGTTGTTCTTATCTTTTAAAGACTGACTTATGTATTGGTGGTTCGTAGTTTATGTAACTTATTGAAATGTAAAATCTGAAATATATGTTTGAACAATCTCAAACACAAATCATTTGTTAAGGATATGGTAAGAATACTGAAAGAAGAGGTCTTTTCTCTAAAAACCCTGCTAAGTGGCATTTTATCTAAAAACCAAACTAAACTGGCCCAACATAAAGTAGAGTGTGGGATGTATGCAGACCTTTCATCTATCATAAAGAGTAAACATGACATGAGCTTCTCTGATTTGACGAAGACCTCAATGGCTCATCGGTCGATCACGGCAAGTTATCTAAAGCATACAAAGATTAACCATTTGGATTGTTTAAAACAACCGTATAATTGGAGAGTTTATATATTATAGCTAAATCTGTGTGTACACTTTTTATAACATTATATTCTCCCATAGCTGATCTTTCTGGTTTTGTATGATCATGCAAGTGTCTTCATTAGTCTCAAAGGTTTTCTTTTCCTTCTCTTGTGTCAGGTTTATATGAGTTGAAGAACCTCCATGAATTGGATCTTAGTCACAACATGTTTGATGGAAAATAGCCTCAATGTTTCAATAGGCTATCATCTCTTCAGCCGTTGGATATCTCTTCAAATCGATCTAAGGGAACAATTGTGCCACTAGTGATTACCAACCTCACGTCTCTTGAGTATGTTGATTTTAGTAATAATAGATATGAAGGCTCATTCTCATTCAACTTGTTCTCCAATCATACTAAGCTTGAGGCAGTTCGATTCATGTCCTAAAATAACAAATTTGAGGTTGAAACATAAGAGCCTATAGGTCGGGCTCCAATGTTCCAATTGAAAGTTCTTATGCTATCTAGTTGCAACATAGATAAGCCTAAAAGAAGTGTTGTTCCAAGGTTTCTACTTCATCAGTACAAGTTACAGGAACTTGACCTGTCTCGCAACTCCTTGGTGATATAATTTCCAAATTGGTTAATTAAAAATGATACAATGCTGGAATCTCTCAATCTAAAGAACGACTCACTTAGCCATATTATTTTGTATGTCATGATATAGGAATGCTAATACGATATGGTTGGATGTTTMTGAAAATCACATAAATGGTAYTATTTTAGGTGATATACGAATGTTCCTTCCCAATATATRGATTTTAAATTTGTCCAGAAATTCCTTAGATGGTATTATCCCGTCTTCAATTAGTGATTTGAGTGAATTAGGAACACTGGATTTATCTGGTAATGAGTTCTAGGGAGAAGTATCAAGTGGATTGTTTACAAATCTCTCTTACATAAGAGTACTGAAACTATCGAAGAACAGATTGCATGGCCAGGTACTTTCAAGAAACTTAAGCTTAGGTAACCATGAGAGGCTTGGCTTAGATAACAATTATTTCACAAGGAAAATTGGAAATTGGACCATTCAGAATAATTATACGCAGAGTTTGGATATTATCAATAATCTTTTTTCATAGGCATGATCCCCCAATGGATAAGCGACATAATGATGGACAACTCTGAACTTTTTTTTGATTAACCTGGATATCCAACTCGCTATGCAAGCCGACTAATACCAGGGTGACCACCCAATTTGCAGGTAGCTTGGAGTCACCGTATTTGAACCTTCGTGTCTACAAGGGAATTTTTATTCCTCCTTGGATCCGAACTTGGGACCTCCAGACACTTTTGACCTTTGGATCCCAAGCTTAAAATCAATCAGACACCACCTTTGTGGTTCAACTCTAAACTTATCGTGAGCAATAATGGTTTTGAAGGTCGGTTTCCTTGTGGAACAACTTCATTCTCGTTTCTCGATATCTCAAAAAATTCTTTCTCGAGCCCAATCCCATCTTGCTTAAATTTCCAAGTCATAAAGTATCTTCATTTGGGTTCCAACAGATTCACTGGATCAATACCCAATGCCTTTCGTAATTTGACTGGTGTTTTAACTTTGGACATAAGCAACAACTTCTTGTGAGGAAGGATACCTAAAATTTTAGGTGATCCAACTTAAGATTCTTAGTTTGAGAAAAAAAAAAGAATAACTTCATTGGTTCTATTCCAATGCAGTTGTGCCAACTAAGTAATGTGAGTTTGATAGATTTATCCAGTAACTCTCTTTTTGGTTCAATACCTAGATGCCTACAAAATATTAGAACCCTTGTTTACCCTGCTTTCAAACTAAGCGGGCAAGATATATAAGAAATATCACCATCTTATGTCTATCTGAGCATTCTAGACAGAAACATGGGTTATATCTCTTGTTATTTGACAACTTTTGAAACACAATACGAAGTTCAGTTTAYAACAAAAGCTCTTTCTCTTGCTTACAAATGTAGCATCCTTGATTTGATGATGGGATTGAATCTATCTTCTAGCAAACTTACARGTCAAATCCCAAAAGAACTAGAATTTGTTGAACCATATTTACTCTTTGAACTTGTCTCATAATCAGTTGTCTGGACCTATTCTAATGCAGTTCTCAAATCTTGARAAGATGAGAACYTTGACCTCTCTTCGAATCGATTGAGTGGAGAAGTTCTATCACAAATGATTAAGCTTAATTCTCTACTTGTCTTCAGTGTTTCTCACAACAATCTATCACAAATGATTAAGCTTAATTTTCTAGTTGTCTTCAATGTTTCTCACAACAATYTATCAGGTAGACTCAAAGCACAATTTGATACGTATACGTATACCAAGGCAAGATAGAGATGGAGAGAAGTTATAATTTTGAGTAGATTACATAAATCATCCCTATGGTTTTAGGAAATTTTACTAAAAGCCACTTTGGTTTAGAAATTACCAGAACAACCACCTTTTGAATTCGTTTGCATGGCCCAAACTTTTGTTGATGTCATCGTTAAATGCAATCATTTTGAAACATTTTTTAAAATTAATACAAATATAATATTATTTATGAGTTAAAAAATCATTAATACATATGGAATCTTTTAATTATTAAAATATTCATTTTTAATATTTGGAATTTATGTGATTTTTGAAAACTTCATCTCAAAATTGATTCATTTTCAAAAAAATAAAAAATTAATTCAAAACATTTCAATTTACAATCAATTTTAGTAAGTGTGAAATAACTAAGATCGGATTTGTCAAACTAGTTGATAAGTTAATTGTTAGCTGATAAATAAAAATTAATAATTAAATTGTCGATGGAATTTAATTAAATATATCATTAACTAAATTTTGTCGGTACAATTAAGATTCTTTATTTTTTTTAATAGTTCTTAAATTATCAACAGGTTACCGATAAAATTTAATTAAGATATTTTATTTTATTAAATTTTTTAAAGTTAACCTAATTTAATTAATATCCGTCGAAAATTAAATCAATATTATCAAATTAAAAATTTTGTAAACTTTTTCACGAATTACAAAAGGAAGTTGAAGTTCCCAAGAAAAAGTCAACCTCTTTCCGTCAAAAATAGTAGATGATTTCGGATGGAAATATCTGTCGGTTATTTTCATCCTTAAAACTATATATTTTAGTAGTATTGGCTTGTAAATGTATTTTTAACATGTACTTAACGGGTAAATTGTTTCATATAATGAACTAGAACGAGAATTTTACCCGGTAAGTGAGGATGACGACTCTTATCTGGTTTGTGCTTAACGGGTAAACTGTTTCATATGATGAACTAGAATCTTACCGGTAAAGTAACTGAGAGTGTTGACTTTTACCATTGAACGCTTATTAGGTAAACGTTTGGGTAACTGTACCTAAGTGTTTGTCTTTAATTGAGCGCTTATTAGGTCTACCGACTAATCCGGCCAACTCAATCCGAAAAAACCTAAAAAAAACTCAACCCGAGCTAATCCGACACATAGTTGATATAAAATTAGGCAATTCGTATCTACTGGGTTGAAATTGGGTCAGGATTTTTTGAACTCAACCCAACCCGATGAACTCGATGCACTTCTATACTATAGATTAAATATGAACTTTAAATCCTTGATTAACATGTATACATTAGACATTAAACCAATCCATGATTAGCTATATTCAAAATTATATTACAATACCAACCGTAATTTTACTTTTTTTTTATTTACATGAACCTTCAACTTTCTTTTTTGAGTTTGTAGTCTTTTTTGTATATTATCATTTTGATTTTACTTCGTTAAATAATGCATTAGAAAGGAAAGGAAATAAAGAATATCATCGTATCCTAATTTACATCATCAAACTAGTAGCACCTGATTAATTTATGTTTTGTTTCACATATGAATAACCTGGAGGACACTAAGGACCCAAGGTTAAACAAGATCTACTCATGCATACTTCAAACTATAAAGCTCTGAAATGATAATTATTTCTYAACTCTTCCATGACTACAAATTTTAGAAGAAACAAAAAATGAACTTTAATTCTTTGAAATAGTATATCTAATGGTGATTCATTTTGGTTTACACATCAAAACACCAAAAAGAATATAACAATTAAACAGGGATAAATTATAAACTCTCAGAGTTAACAATTAAACATGAATAAATTATAAACTCTCCGAATTTCGTAGCTACAAGGCATTTTTTGGTGGCAGAATTTGGTATCTATAAACTCTCAGAGTTAACAATTAAACAGGAATAAATTATAGAGAATGGTATGTAAATTGAATGAATCAACAGGAATATTGAGAGTTCTCTAGSATTCAAGATGCTAATCTATCCCAACAAAATATTTTGGTACAAGATTGTGACAACATCATCATATATCTATGTATATTTTTTGATGGTAAATCAGTCCTGGACCGTCCCAAATTGGTCCTAGTCTCAACCAAAAGTCCTAGGACATATCTAGGCGCAATAAAGGATCTTGGTACCAAATCCGGTCCCGGCCTAACCCGGTTTTTAAAAAAATATTTTTTACACAAGAAAATATTATACGTGTTTTGATAATCACGACTTTTGAAATTTAGTGTTGAAATACACTTTAAGTAATAAATTTAAGCAGCTAAAACTATAAAAAAAACTTAGAATATCTACTAAAAAAAGAAAGAGAAAAATAACGACCGTTAATGGGAGAAAGATTTGCAGAAATTGGGGGATAAATTTGGAATAAAAWGAATTTTGGGGACAATTTTGGTTTAAATGGACAAAGTTTAGGGTCCAATGCTAATGGAAGTSGGATAAATCATTCAGCCGCTTCCCGTYGTCAATCACATCTGCCCTGCGACTATGAGTCCATTACATCCGCCCCTGTCCCTGCCCTCACTGCCGCTGTCTGAACGCCGAATGCTGTGAACGGCCTTTCTACTCACTTATTTTCACTTATGCTAAATTGGTAATTGCTTCTGCAGTTTTTGCCGGTTGATAATGCTTTTGCTACTGTGTCCTATGTGCATAAKCAACTTGTAGGTAGTAATCGATCTTTAATTCTTTTTTGTAAGTTGAAAACYGCCCTTCTCTTTCTTGTATTATCTCTGTTTTAGGGTTTAATTATTGTCTTCTTGATTTTTGTCATTTTGGGATTGGCCTCGATAACACATCCTTCTAGAAGCTTATTTGTTTAGTAAACTATATGCTTGTACAAATCGTTGTTCCTAATCCTTATCCTAGCTTTGAACTTATGCGAAAAGCATCTTTGTACTGTAAAAAGCCCTAACTTAAGTTTTGTCTATTGTTACAACGGTGTTTTGCATCCAAAACCATCTTAAATTAATGCAAGGCCAATGCTATGACCTTTATTAATGTATTAGTCAAGTGCACGATGAACTTCAGTCCTAAATACTGCTGTAAAGGGCATGAAATTAGAGAACTGAACAATATGCTGCTTTTTGATAGCAACGTGTAACTGATTTCATAACAAAATGGTGGCCTTAATTTTGGCTCCAAATATACAACTATTAACCAAACAGATGCAGACTCAAATCTAAAGTTACATATATGTAAGAGTGCAACTATGGACCTGAGTGCACTGAACTATGTACTTATAGGCAGACCACATGAATCTTCAAAACAGGTTTTGCAGCCTGATGATAGTTTTTCCATTTTCCTAGAAATTAATGAATCTAAAGCTAGCAGATGAACATACTTGTGATGGATGCATAATAAGAATCTTATATTTTGTGAGATATGTTGAACCTCGTCAGATTACTCTCTAAAAGAGCCTTTCAGGAGGGAAGAGAGGTTGCAACATTTATAGAGGAGAAGGGGACGTGTCTAACAACACCCTGGATCTGATACCATGCGGGGATAGGTGGAATCCCTTGAATCTCTCTCTAAAAGAGCCCTTACAAAGAGATGGAAGATTTTATACATRGGTACAAGTTACATGGTCTGTGTCTAGCCGATGCGAGACTCCAACATATTTAGGGGGCTGTTGGTTGGGGATACCAGAAGGTAGGGACTGGGAATGATAATCATTGATGGTGTTTGGTTTAGACGGGTAATGGGAATGAAATTATTGATGATGTTTGGTTTTACATAATGTAATCAAGTAATCAACTATTATACTAATTGGGGTTAAAAATCATTCCTCCCCTCTCTCCTGCCTCTCCCCTCTCTCTCTCTCTCTCTCTCCCCCCGATTGTGAAACGCAATCGACCTTGAAGAGAGTTCGAAGGTGATAAAAACTATGGGTTTGGAACCTGTTGATGTTTATTTATTCTCGTCAAATTCTTCATCCTCACATTTGTGCAACAACGGAAGGACTGATAACCGACAACACCATTACTTACATCAAAGGGTTCTCTTTGGGTTTTAATCCTTTTTGTGAGTAACATAACATGGTATGTGAATATGAACCTTCTTTTAAGAGAACCAATTTTTGAATGTCCCATTGATTGGTTTTTATGGTGGTTCAAAGAGTGTATGTATAAGACATGGTGGGTCTCATGATTGGTTTGAAGAACCCTAATAATTCTTTGGGGTCAATGTTGGATGGTCTTTTCTTCTAGAGTGTATGCATAAGAGATGGTAGGTTTGATGGTTGGTTTAAAGAACCCTAATATGAAGAACTGACTTTTGTGAGTGATTTTGCAGTAACTTTTTGTGGGTCAATGACTCAATATTAGATGGTTTTTTCCACACCAAACATAAACACTGCAAAATAACGAAAAACAATATAAAATAATGTAAGGAATATATCCATTACCATTCCTCTACATATTCAATCTCATTTCCATTTCTATTTTTTAAAATGAACTAGTCGCCCCCTTTATGGTTGAATAGCAACAATCCTAGAAGGATGATAATTCTAACTTTCTCAAATGTTGTACTCTTATAATTTAATTTAAGTGCATTAGTTAGACCTAGGTTTCAATGATAAATGTTGGAACCATATAAAATATGCCAATCCGAATTGGAACAAAATCACCTCATAGTCCTAAAACCAAACATTGAGTCTACTTCATTGATTGACAACCACAACTTCATCCTCGCTCTTACACTTTCGATCACCAAGTGCACAATCGAACAAAAAACACCAGTAAAATATATATATATTCATCATCATAATTAACCCTTGAAATTCATAACTAGGAATGGTTTTTATGTGCCTATATTATTACCTATAGCAAGAATTCCAATCTTATGACATGCTCAACACAAACCAAATACCAAGTGAAACTAGTAGCTTGTATCTCAATTAGAAATTCATATAASTCTATTRTTCATCTTACCCTAACCAATTTACAATGAACTAAACCATCTTAGATTATCAATCAACTGACTTTTTGTGAATTATCACACAAAAACCTACTATTTGTCGGTAATTAGTTCGTATTTGATACATGTACTAAAAACTTAAAATGACAAATGAAGTTCTTGATTTTGTTGATCACATAGTTCTTATGAATAATACATAATGTGGCAGTTCTTTAHAGCCCTTTTAACCCAATCTACACATTTTCTTCTAAAAGTATGTAATATGAACTTTTGCATATTACAATTGTGAGTCCTAATGTATAGTTGTATACATTGTACATTCTTAATATAATTCATAAAAAAAATGGTCAATTTTCATGCATAAGTCTACTTAATTGATTGACAACCACGACTAGTTTTTTTTGAAGAGATAAGATGGTATAAGAACATTAATCACCCCTAAATCGTATGAAACAAGAAGATTTTTCACTTGTAGCTCATTAAGTCGATGGTCATTTTCAATCCAGAATACTCCATTGCCAGCCACTCCATCTACTTGTCTATCTTGTAGAGATAAACTGTTTAGGCCTGTTCATCGGTTGACATCCATTGGATGTTAAGGGGAACCGAACCGAACCGATCTAATCGTCCATTGGATGTTGGATTTTGCCAACCAATCCTATCCAATTAACATTGGATAACCGATCCAATCTGATCCAATTGATGATGGGATCGGTTCGGTTCTATCCATTGGATTCTTTTATTGGAAATACATCGGATATCCAATGGATGATCCGATGGGATTGGATCCATCCAGTGTGTTAATTAAATCCAATTCTTTAACAATGATACAAATTAATTAATCACTTTTAATATGTGTTAAAACCAACACAAGGGAAGTTAAAATTCAAAGCCTCACATAAAACAAATTCCGATTTAAGCAATTTGAAAATAAATTAATTGGATGATAGTTGGATGGACAACTGGATGGTCATCGGACTTGGATGTTGATCGGTTCGGTTTTGGTCGGTTCTAGATTGTCATCCGAGAACCGACCRATCCAAATTGGATGTTGAAATTTTCAATCTGATCCGATCCAATTACAATTGGATATCCAATTATGGTCGATCGGTTCTAATTGGATCAGTCAGTTTCAATTGGATCGGTTGATTTTCTGCACACCACTAAAACTGATTGCATTATATTGGAGTATGTATCACTTCAATATTTTCTTGACATTATAGATCTGGGCCCCGTAAAGGGTCTTGGTCCAAATCCGATCCCAAATTTGTTGGAAAGTCAAGAAAACATTGGAGTGGTAAATACTCCAATATAATGCAATCAATTTATCTTTACAAGAGAGATGAGTAGATGGAGTGGCTTGAAATGGAGTATCTGGATTGAAAATGATCATTGACTTGATGAGCTACAAGTGAAGAATCTTCTTGTTTGTGAGAGCTAAGCTAGGAACGGGGAAGGATGGACCTTCAACCAAGCATTCTACCTTTGTCGAATCGGAACCAATACCACTGTGTCCGCCCCTTAGGTCGCCAAACTACGACAAAAGTTTCGCAATAATCCACAAAATAGTAATAGGAATTAGACCTAACACGATTCCTAATGTCTGTTGGAGCGAATTGAATGATTGGGCTTGTTTGATACGTTAGGCTAGATTGTTGAGAAGTTAATAATGTCTTGTTCTTCAAGTTTGAGAGTAATTCATACTCTATCTTTTCCCTCTCCAATGGAAAGAAGTGGGCCTGGAAATCAAGTTTTGATTTGTCTTTAGACTAGTGGTATTAATTGCACGGATATTAAACGTTCCTAATAACGAAAAGTATATTATTTTTTAATGTGGTTTTCACACCTTATTTTTAATAGTATGGATTATTGTTGTAATGATGATGGTTTTAGATTGACCAGACATGTCACGTGGATTTTAGTAAAAACATACCACATCCGGTGAGATTTCCGATCTTCTAGTTAATAGTAAATAATAAATCATCTTATTTATATAACAATTGATGATATTTTACATGAAAACTTGGAAGGTCGTTGAAAAGTCAAGAAAATATTGTTCGTGATACATACTCCAATCTAACGCAATCAGCTTATCTTTACAAGAGAGGCATGTAGATGGAGTGGCTGGCAATGGAGAATATATGGATTGTAATGACCATTGACTTAATGAGCTAGAAGTGTATTATGCAATGTTTCTAAAGCAAATGAAAATTTGGAAGTTTGTGTGGAAACTTAAGAATGCTTTTGGAAGTGAGTAATGCTGCTATGCTATCCTATCTTTTTGAAAAACAAAAGTTGTGGTTGTCAATAATGAAGTAAACTTATGCATGAAAATTGACCATTTATTTTATAATTTGTATCATGGAATTAATATTCGTATTCCTTGAAGCATATATCAATTGTTTTCTATGCCTCATTACATATCTACCCAAATTTCAAGTTTTACTCTTTCTATTTGAAAAAGTATGATATCAATACATCCTGGAATTAAAATGGTGAAAATTAAAACGTGTAACCGTTAGCAAGGGGTTGAATATCATCAGTAAAAATCTATGCTATTATAGTGGTGAGCATACAAAATTGTGGTCGGGACCGATATTTGAAACAACGGTTATAACGGTGCAATAGTGGTGCAAAAATAGCGGTTCATAGAATATTTCTTATAATTATATATATAATATGCCTACGTAAACATATCAGTTGTAAAATAGGAAAAATGTTCATAAACGAGCTAATCACAAGCAATAAGTTCAGCATCTGAGTCAACATCATCTAMCACGTTCACTTCTTCATTTAGGCTAGCTTCCCACTCTTCCCTTTCTTCCCCTTCATCTCCAACGTGATCATCATCATCATCCCTATAGCGCTCCTTTAACAGAAGCCTAGTTCTTTAAAGCGCAAAAAAAGCCTTGACTAACTTAACAGAAGCTAGTTAATATCGAAAGCCTAAGACTGAAAATAAAGCTCAAACCCACCAAAAATTGCGTTAATATCGAACGAAATTTACACTAAATATCAGTCAAAATTGCGGTAAATTGCGTCGCTAATTGCGCTACCGCAATTTCAACCGCAATTTGACCACCGATATTTTGCAAAGGCCCGCAATCAAAGATATCGCTTCAATAGCGGCACAATTAACAACATAGGTAAAAAGTATTAGTGCCTATTTCTTAAGTTCCAATTTTTATTATATACGTGGGAATGTGAAAGAGGTGGATAGGATGGCATTATTACGATGAGGGTTAATAGTCTCGGCTCATATAGACCATTCCTAGGGACCATTCTCTGTTTTTTCCATTTAATTATGTTGAGAGATT
>NW_020203347.1:0-21145 GCF_001531365.2 Cynara cardunculus var. scolymus | reverse complement strand
AAATTAAATTATAATAAAAAAATTGAATTAAAAATTACATAAAAATAGGAAGTTTAAATAGTTAATTTTCGATATATTTTTGTCAAATTTTTATGATATCTTTAAATTAATATTTTATTCAAAAATAAAAACATTATCTTTTTTTTTTCAAAATCACATAAGATCATACTATAACATCGACTGAGATAACAAATAAAATAAAATATTAAAATCAAGATGTATTTCGCTGCATTACGCGAGTACCCTTCTAGTATAATAAAAATGCATACTAAAAATTTATTTAGTTAAAAAGGAGTAAAATCTGGGTAGGATGTAATAAGATTTAACTGAATGTTGCAATCACTTCAAAACACGAATTATCTGCAACTAAACTTTGGATTCGACATACATGATATGAAAACATCGTAATCAAGTTGTTTTTGGGAGTAAATCTTCACCTACAGACTTTTTCTTTGCAAGTATACAGATTAGATCTTACGACTAAAGGTGGTTTATTGCAGGGTCATTGTCTCACTGTATCGTTTTTTTTACATCCCCTTGTTTGTGGTAAGTTCTTTCGGTAAGTATCCTAATTTTGGTCTTGGGTGATCTTGACTACTGTTGTTTCTTTTAAGTATATAATATTTATGCACGACAAATAGAACAAATAAACTCAAACACCCTTCTCACCTTTGGTGAGGTTTAAACTCATGACCTCCTAGGAGGCCAAAAACTCACATACCGCTAGACCAATGGCCTTTTGGTTTAACTACTGTTGTTGTTTGCTCTTTCTGATTAAATTAGTCTGGTTTAAACTTATTTCGTGTCAGCTTGTTTCGGGTTAGTTTTGCATGTTGCAGCAACTTTTTTGTTGTTGTTTTTATTAACCTGGATATCCAACCCGCTATGCGAGCCGCCGACTAATCCCAGGACGACCACCTGCTTTGCAGATATTCCAGAGTCACCGCATTTGAACCTCCATGGCCACAAGATGATTTTTATTTCTCCCTGGATTTGAACCTGTGACCTCCATGTACTTTTGACATTTGGAATCAAACTCAAACAAATCAGGCACCACCCTTGTGGTTAGCTTTTTGGTTGTTTTGTTCAATTATTTGGGTTCTAATAAATAGTTTTCCTTTAAAAAAATTTATTATTTCTTATTTATTGTCTATTTTTTTTTCTAAAATACACTATTTTCATAAAAATWAAAAGTAAATATGAATACTTGAAATTTCTCAAAAATTGTATTAAAAATTAAATCAAAAACCAATATTAAATAAGGCCCAATACTGTGTTTGACTAGGTCAATAGAGAAAGATGAGTTGGGCTTTAACCCAATATGTATTTGGACTCTCTCAACTACATGGGCCCAATATTTTTTGTCAATGGACTACAAATAGATTACATCAAACACTGATATATTATATCTGGAGTCATTTAAAGGAGAACTCAGTATTTTGTGAAATCTGTGATATCCAATATTAATCACARAGCAAAGTTTAAATTAGAAAATTAATAATTTTATCTTGACTTAAGACTAATGGCATTTTAGGTATTTTAAAAATCTTATCACTTCTTTTTTCTCTCTCTCTCCTCTTCCCTTCGGCGTGAATATTCCACTAAGATATACATGTTGTGATACATTATCTCTATATACTCATTGATATCTGTTGATGTCCGTTGTGATACCTACTGTGCACACGTTATGATACCCTAATGTGTGATATATATTCTACCTTATAAACTAGATTTATCAAAAGTTTTAAAAACAATTTTTAATGAACAAAGTGCTATACATTTATGCACAAAGTCTTAAAAACAACTCATAATGTATTAAGTACTACTACTTTATGCATTCAGTCTTAAAATATCTTAATCTACAATTATAATAACATGTAGTTCAGATTACCAATGCACATTATTATCTTTTCTTTTAATGTTCTCAATATACTTTTGACATATTCCACTCATGTCTTCACTCTCTCATACCTCTATGTCTTCTCCTCATCCCCCAAGGWGAGATTCAAACTGATATTCACCATGAGTTATTAAAAGTTCTCATATTCATCTCTCATTCAATTGCTCTAGAACTCTCGGTCTGGCTCTCGATCTCTTGATTAGGGGTGTAAATGATTCGAGTCGAGCTCGAGTATCACTATACTCGACTCGAACTCGAAACCGAATTTCCAAGCTCGAACTCGACTCGAAAACTCACGAGTAGTAAAAATCAGAGCTCGACTCGAACTCGATAACTATTTCTCAAGCTCGAACTCGAACTCGAACTCGAGCTCGAACTAAGCTCGAATCAAGCTCAAACTACAACTCGAATCAAGCTCGAACTCGAACTCGAATCAAGCTCGAACCAAACTCACTCATTGAAATTTATAAAACTTAGGGTCTTTCTCTTATAAATTTTAAAACTTAAAAGTGTTCTCTTAGTTTTTATAAAAATAAAKAGATCAACTTCAAACTTCATCATSAAAAAGACAAAGTTAGAAAATTGCATTCATCTTCCTCTCTTTTTATAACATMTTTTCTTTCTTCCTTTACCATCTATCTTCCAATGTGGGACAACTTCACTAACTTTTTTTATAGTTTTTCTTTGTCTTTTTTTAATTGTTTAAATATCTAAAAATAATAAGGCATTTATATTATTTATATTTTACATATTTTATCATAAAACCTGATTATATACTTTAAAACTAATTATATATAAAATAATCGAGTATCTCACGAGCTTTTCGAGTCGAGTATTGGGTAGCTTGACTCGACTCGTTAATATGTCGAGTCGAGCTCGAGTTCGAGTCGAGCCTATTCGAGTCGAGTGTTGACCGAGCTTTGACCGAGTCGATCTCGAGTAGCTCGCGAGTTGTCTCGTATCGTTTACACCCCTACTCTTGATTCTTTGCTCTTGGTGTAAATTGAACACATCTATAGAGTCGTTTAAACATGTTGGATTTTAAATATATCGGATTTTAAACTGTCATACAATTTTTTTCATCGATAGACTGTAATTGGAACCATAACTCTTATTTATTCAAATTGTATTAATATGTAAAGACCAGATGTAACTTATATCATCGTTAAATGTTTTCTAATAAAACCAGTAAAACTTCAAAATCGGTAAAATTCACGGCTCTCGTCGCATTGCACGGATACACAATTAGTACTTAAACAATGAAACAGACATAATGTGATACAAAGAAGACAACAAAGCAGCGAAAATACATTTTGTGTTACTGCCATCAAAGATTCATATACAATACATTATGGAGAGTTATAAATTTTCTATTTATGAGAATCATGGGTTCATATTTATGAAGAGGATATATTAATAAACGCATTTATGAGCCGTTTTTATTACCAAATTACATTTTCTATTTAATTAATAAATAATATAATTATTTTAAATGAATGACTCACATTATATCTTACGATTGTCACAAATTACTGAGTTCTTATATGATTACACCCCTATTATATCTATTAACTTTTACCTGATAACAAATCATTTAATTACAGTCTGTGTACCTGGTTGTTTTCATAACGACCCTCAACTTGTGAAACGAGTGGACAAGAGAGAGAAAGGCAAGAAAGGAAAATCATTAACGAAGTAGACAAGAGTAACGAGTAACAAGCAGATAGAGACATATATAATATAAACATAACCAGATTAAGGTACCAAAACATATACACTGTATCATATCCAGTTACAATTTTTCTGTTCAACAAGATTCCGTTTTGAGACCTAATACTGGATAATTCTTTTTCTTGTTTGAGGTCTTCACGGAAACAACATAAATATTCTTCGGGATGGAGAAAAAGTTAGTGTACGTCTTATGCTTATTGGACTCAATTTTAAGTGAGATCTACTGAGTTTTGGCTTGATTTATATGACTACGGTGGCGTTTGTTTTTTAAGAGGTTCTGAAGTCTGATTTCACTTCTGRATTTTAAGAGGTGGTACTGAAGTCTGAAATCTGAATCAGTCAGACTATTTGTTTTTACGTCTGAAATCTGAAATCTGAAATCTGAATCAGTCAAGTTTTGGATCTGATAGATTTGGATCGATCGAGGTCATGATTTTACGAGAATATGTGGATCGATCTGGGTCGTGATTGATTTGGAAATCGAATGTCTTGCGAGATAAATTTGGAGGACTAAATCTGGAGGTGAGGATGGAGGGGAGAGTCTGGAGGGAGCGATTAAGAGGATTTAAGTGATTATGTTATCACCTTTTTTTCAGAGCAAATTAAGAGCTTTTCAGCTCTTATTTATATAAAAAAACAAATGGTCTGAAAATAAAAACGTCTGACCGGTTCAGACTTAAGAGGCATTAAGTGGTTTTGTTTCAAAAAACAAACAAGCCCTACGTCTTCCGAGATGTATTATCTGGGTAGTCAGGGACGGATCCATACACTTTTTCAAATATGAAAAAAAAAATTCTAATTGTGACGCCAGTTAACTAAGAAAATGACACCAACAAGATTCAAACTCGGGTCTGGGTTGAAAGAAAAGTCTTACAAACTAATTATACTAAATAAAACTTGTTCTGGTTGTAGTTTCAAAATACATACAGTAGCACACAACAAATGAATACGGTTGTATCTTTCACGAAACTAAACTTTTTTACTATTCGATAGAGGAATAATACGGTGGTACGTGTCACTGATGGCTCCTCTGTAGTTTTGTCCCTTGGATAGTGGCTAAAGATATTGACAAAAGCGTTATTTTTGATGGTTGACTATAAACATTTAAGTATGTGACTGAGGGGTCGTTTACCTAAACACTTACCTGGTAAGTGTTTAACGGTAAAATTCAACTCTAACGCTTACTTACCGGGTAAGATTTTAGTCTACCAACACAACATCGTATGTAACAATTTATCCGCTAAGCGCTAATCGTGGTAAAAGTCGTCGTCATCACTTACCGAGTAAGACTCTCGGTCCTTGTCTTCGCTCTTACCAGGTAAAATTCTTGGTCATTCTCATATTCATCCGGTAAGGGATTATGATTTGATAAGCGTTTATCTGAGTAAGCATTTGGTAAACGGCCACTAATGCATTATTTTATTCAAGCATGGGTTTAAAAATTATGAAAATACAAAGATATTTTACTTTGTTTTTACCTATTAAGATATTAAAAATAGTCCAAGTACTAATAATGTCAATAATTGAAGTAGAGGGGGCTAAAGTGAAACTTACTTATTCCAGCAACAAAAACCTCCTTTTCAGTATGATTTGATCTCGTTTTCAAGAACATTCATAAGTTTCAGAATCTTTGCTCTGTCCTTTCATCTCTTCTCCTTTGTCCTCTGCCCTTTTTGATCCACAAAACCTCAAAGATCTCCTCTTTTTCCCATAAACAAACGAACCCTTCTTTCTCTCTCTAAGAGACCCAAATCACCACGAATCAGGTACTGTTACGATCCCCATCTCAAAATAAATCTAATCTTTGTTTTGATCTACGAAGTTTACTCTTTGATCACTTGACTTGATTCATTAATTTCAGTTTTTGTTTCCTTAATTTCAAGATTGATTGTTCGTTTTAGCCATTGTCGTATTGATCAACTGGAGTATAGCTTCTGGTTGTTTTGATTTTTGTTACTTCTGCTTTTTCTTGTGGGATGAATGGCTGTTTGTCGTTTTGGTTGAAGTGTGTGAGACGTTGATGTGGTTTCAATCTGCGTTTACTTGTTCTTTGGAAATTGTGGATATTGTTTGATTCTATATATGGTTTTTTTTTTGTTAATTAGGGTTTGAACCGTATCTGGGTCGTCTTTTTCTTTCTTTTCACAAACGTAGCTTCTGTTTTATGGGGATGCTTAATTAGGGTTGGATGGGGTACAATGGTAGACGTAGTTTTTTTTTTTCCTTACTGCAGAGGAGTTTATGTAAACCTAAGTGCAATTTGCTAGCACAAAAAAATATGTGGGACAATACACTTGAATACACGTTTGTTTTTATAGGGTTAGCCAAAGACAATTATCTGGCAGGTGCACTCCAATTCTATACATTAGTACACATTCTCAAAAAGTTTTCTGAAGTCAATAAGATGGATTATAAATGGCTTATTATGTATTGGCAAATTTTGTAGCTTCTGTGGTGTTTGACTCAATTGTGTGTATCTTTCTAATACTCTCTTTGGGTCTGTTTTTATTGCTCCATTCAGAAATGGCATGGAGATCATGGTAGGTAATAGCTTTACTGAAATAACTTTTACTTGAATAGATTTAAACAATTGCGAGATTTTGGAATTTGGCAATAATCAACAATAGTATTTGCAATGTGGGATTGTAATTTTCTTCGGAGTGAAGGGTTTGATGCTAAGCAGTATATAAACTACAACTTTGGCTGTATCAGTATATAGGATGAAGATGAGGTTAGCAGCATGATTGGACAAGAGGTAGTTAGAAGTATAGCTTTTGGTATTTGAGTTTGTCAGTTTGATATCATAGATGGATTAGGAGATCAATAAGTACGCGAGTAATAGGATTAGAGTAAAGTTGATGAAGTGGCGTTCAAAAATCCTTTATGCTATGAGATTATAAAATTCCCAACAAAGTTTTAGTGTAAGTTTTACATAACAATGGATACTACTGTGTAGTCTTGGAGCGCATCCGCTGGGTAGTTGATTTTAAACAACCAAAACTAAATCAATTGTCTTAACTTTTTAGTTGAAGAATAGAGGAATAGGGGATGCATAATAGCTAACCCTAAAAAACAAATGTGTATTCAAGTGCAGTGTCACTCCCCCCACAGACCTTTTTGTGCTCGCAAATTGCACTTAGGCTTACATAACTTCTCTGCTGTTGGAAAATAAAAAAAGAACTATGTCTGTAATTATACCCCATCCAACCCTAATTCAGCAGCACTATAAAACAGGAGCTACGTTTGAGAAAAATAAAAGAAAACCGATCCAAATATGGATTAAACCCCTAATTAACAAAACGAACAAAAAAGAAGCCCACATATAAAATCAAACAATATCTAGAATTTCCAAAGAACAAGTAAAAACAGATTGAACCTACATCAACATCTCACACTCTTGAACCAAAACAACAAGCAGTCAATCATCCCACAAGCAAACGCAGAAGTAACAAAAATTAAAACAACTAGACATACACTCCAGTTGAACCATCAGTCAATACGACAATGGCTAAGAAGTGTCAAACGAGGATGGTTAGACCTTCTATCATTTATTAATATGTGTAGACACACACTGATTGATAATATTATAAACGAGGATGTCTAGGAGAGGTTGGGGTGACTACTAGAATTTGTTTGACCATCTTCATTGTAGACCAATTATGCTAAAGTTAGAGTGGTGTCAAGAAGATAGCATTAAGAGAGGTAATTGTAGGCAAAGATCAACTTGGATATTGGTAATCAATAAAAATTTGAAGGATACGAATAAATTTTTGGAACTGGCTCTAGATTTTTGTATGTATTCATATTACTCATGCTATCAGTTCATCTCTTATTTGAAGTCCCCTGTTATGATTGTTTATATACTTTTTTAGGGGTTGTTTGATTGGTTTTCATTATATTATGTATAAAGCTGTCTGTGTGGATTAATTTTGTCTGTATAAATTGGGGAAGTTTTTGTTTGGGAGAGTTCTTGCATAGATGGAAATAGAGTGTTCTTTAATTGGGAGAAACGGGTTTGAAATTTTTTTGGCTTTCTGCATAAAGCTCACTTCTAGATGCTTACTGAACAAGTCACTTTCTATTTCACCAAGTCACTACCAAACAGTCATGTATAGCTGACCGAATAAACTGTGAATCTCATTAAGCTGCTAACAAACATGTTCTTAGTTGTGTTATAAATGTTACCACTATTACTATTGATATATTACTGCCAAATATGTTTTATAGATGGCAACGCAGGCAGCAAGCCCTGCTGCAATTCTTCCAAGTGCTCAAGTTGTTGGCAATGCATTCGTGGAGCAGTACTACCATATTCTTCATCAATCTCCTGAATTGGTTCATAAGTTTTATCAGGATTCAAGCATCTTAAGCAGGCCAGATACGAATGGCTTGATGAGTTCAGTAACAACCATGCAAGTGAGTTCTTTTGTTATTATCTATTCATTATTTTGTTGAAATATTCAACTGTTAAGCTATGTCATAGTTTTAAAAATCGTTTGAGGCGTAGGCCTCGAGGCAAGGCAGCCCAAAACCACATCTGTCGCCTCTAGGATTCTGGAGGAGGCTTATGCCTTGGTCCAATGAGGCGGTTTGTTGAGGCGTGAGGCGGTGTTGAGGAGTACGCCTCAGAAGAGCTACCTTGGTAATAGTTTTTTTTTGGCTTTTTTATAAGTTTTATGGCAGTAGTAGTACTTCTCTATGTATCGTGTCTCTTTTTATTTAAAAAAACTGAAAGTCAAAGCCCAATGCCATACTTTTAATATTTTAAAACCCAAAAAGCTAGTATTTTCTCCTCTCAATCAAAAAGTGTGGCTTGACCCTTCCTCATTCTCCAAGCAACCAAATTTTCCACGCTCTGTAAACTTATCTTACGGTTTCACTCTTTCCTTTGTGAAGAACCACTGAACTGGCGCCTCTTAGTAATCAAGTATTTTATATATATTGTATATAAATGTATATATGTTTGTGTAGTATATATTCATATTTTGGTGTGTAATGACCCTAACTCATTTCAGATGAACGAATTCTTGTTGTTATGGTCTTATTTAATCCTAGCTGATGACTTGTATTTCAATATGAATGATATTTTATTCCTAGCTAGGCTTATTAGGGTAACCTTGTGAGTTCAAATTCAAAATTTGTGCTAATTACCGGGCGGTGTCAATGTGGGGTTGGGGGGGAAGCTCATTCCTTGAGTGTGATTTCCCATGTGTTAGTATATATTTGGGGTGCTAATGATATTAATCATTCAAAGAGGGACATGTAAATTATATTTATCATGCACAAGTATAACATCTCAGGCTAACCGTAGCGGATTTTGTCTGCTATGTCCACATATGGACTCATGGTTTTAAAGAACGTATGATAGAGGACGTATCCAGTCCCTTATAAGGCAACCTTAGTTCCCCTGCCCAATCGATGTGGGATCTTACAACAAGAGACATAAGAATCTACGTCATTCAGTTCTATGAACTTTTTTAACATACAAGGGAAAGATCACACTGAAACCCTTTACTTTGCATCCAAATCATTGTAATAACACCTCATATAGACTATTCATTTTCATTTTTTATAGATTGTTTGATGACCAAGATGTACATGCATGTAGAATGAAAACTTGAAAGTATATTAGTTAACATTATACTTTCCTATCCGTGTGCATGCCTTCTCATCTTGGCATGCCATATCATGTTGCATTATTTCTCCATGTTGCTGCAAATAATGTACATCTTTTACTAGCTTTAGGGCTTATTAGTTATGGCCATTCAACAATTGTGTTTTGATGATCCAATTGAAATCATGTGAGAAATTATGAAGATGAGACTCTGGTTCCATTTAGGAAAACTTGGGATGGGCCTCCAAAATGAAGATTGGATGGAAATGGTATCAACCAAATTGAACCCTAACTATTGTTATTTAACTTTCCCACCTTTCAAGAAAATCGAGTTTCGAGGTCAACTATCTTGGACCTTTAAAATAAAAATGAATTCTTATGAATATCCAAGGATGTGCTGCTAAATGCTAATCACATTTAGCTCTGCTCTACAACAAAATTAAGTTTATAGGATGCCAACAATGTTTAAGTGCCCTAATAGATTGTTTTATTAAATTTAAGTTTATAGGACCAAATGATAAAGTGTCCTATCTAAAAGTTATGTAATAAGTTTATTGGACGCTTTTGGGCGTCTTAACAAGTTTATTAGGACGTTTCTAAAATAAAGTGTCGAATTAACTATTTTATGGCATAGTGAGAAATGTCCTATAAAAACATTTTTATAGGGCACTTGTTTTTTTTAGACACTTTCAAATAGTCTTATAAAATAGCTAATACAACACTATATTCTAAAAATGTTCTAAAAAACTTGTTAAGATGCCCAAAGGCGTTCTATAAACTTAATACCATGGTTGCTAAAACGGTTGAGGCGGTCAAAAAGCGTTCTTAAGGCGATGCCTCAGCTAGGTTGGTTGGGTTGTACGCCTCGAACTACTGAGACGGGTTGAGGCGGTACTAAGACTTTAGGGTTAAAAATATGCCAAATAAAATAAAATATATTGACCAATTAAAGTGAAACCTCTGCTCCTTGCTTTGTCCTTGTGCATGGCTATTGAAGTAGAACACTTACTGCTATGTATGATTTTTTCGTTTTTATACAGTAAGGCTACATGCTAGGTATGCTACTTGAGAGGTGCATAAGGACTCTTCGTTTTACATAGTTGGAGTGACTTTTCTTCTTCTCTTGACATGTGTCAATTTTATTGTTTCTCTTCATGTGTGAAGCTTTTAGTGTTTCTCTTGTGGAAGGCTTTTAATGTTCCTCTTTACGTGGGAGGCTATTAATGTTTCTCTAATTTGTTTTTATTAATCTTTAACAATTAATTGTCTAAATTAAAGTAGTTAAAGAGTTTATTAACAACATTATGATTCTAAATATTATTATCAGCTAAGTACTACATATATAATATTATTTTATTTATTTTTATTGTTTGGTCCTATAGAAATCAAGCCCTCTAAAGCAGCCTATTAGGACACATACATTTTTGATGTCTTATAAACATAATTTGGTTAGAGTGGTCTTTGCCAAATACTAGAGAAATGTTCGCTTATATTTGCAGTGTAATCTTTATTAAAATGGGACTTTATTTAGGGCTGCACATGGGTTGGGTTGGCCGGGTTGTTGAAGCCATTGAACAACCCAATATTTGTGGTTCGAAAAATGTCAACCCAACCTAAGCAAAACTACAACCTAACCCGACCCAAACTGTGCGGGTTGGGTTGGTTGGTCGGGTTGATTGGGTTGAAATTTTGGTATATCATTTTACAATCTAGCTAAGCGTTTGTGTTTAAACGAATTAAAATCAAAATGAGAAGATACAAAAAAGGCTAACAAACTCAAAAAATTTGAAGGTTCATGCATAAGAAAGTAAAATCACGGTTGAAATTGTAATATACTTTTGAATACAACTAATTCCGGGTTGGTCTAATGTCTACTCTTTATATATATAAAAGTAAGATCCACAAGAAATGATGTGGCACACTAAGAATTGAGTTCTCTATATTTCTTGCATTGAGGTTGATTTTTGTGTATCCCACATTGATGGAGAAATGAAAGATTGACAATGGAGGGTAGGTATATGAGAGGAGGTTGAAGTGTCTTTGTTTTAACTCATGGAGTTGGCTTCTCTTGGCTAATCCTTGTTGGTGCCCATGTTGTCTAACCCTCTAAACTTATAGTGTTTGTTTATTTTGGCCAACCCTCTATTTGCAAAAATGTTATCTATATAAAAAATCAATATATCTTTATATATAAAAGTAAGATCCAAAAGAAATGATGTGGCTCCCTGAGAATTGAGTATTATATATTTCTTGCATTGAGGTTGAGTTTTGTATATCACACATTGATAGATAGATAAAAGATTGACAGTTGATGGTAGGTATATGCAATGAGGTTGGGGTGTGTTTCTTTTAGGTCATGGGGTTGGATTCTCTTGGCTAATCCTATAAACTAATATTGTTAGCTCATGTTGGCTAACCCTCCAAACTCATGGGGTTGGTTCATTTTGGCCAACCCTTTATTTGCAAAAAAGTTATCTTTATAAAAAATCTTTATATATATAAGAGTAATATTGACAAGAAATGAGGTGACACCCTAAGAGTTGAGTACTATATATTTCTTGCATTGAGGTTGAGTTTGTGTATCCCACATTGATGGAGAGATGAAAGATTGACAATTGATGATTAGTAGTTTTTTCATGTTGGGTTGGTCGGTATTTTGAGCACCTGTAACTCTATTATCATCATAGAGAACAGTACCTTGTTTATTAGAAGAAATTCAATGTTAGAATCAAAGTTTGAAAGCCTTTTTCTGTCTAAATCACTTAAACCAGGCAATTGATGAGAAGATTCAGTCTCTTGATTACAAGAATTATAAGGCGGAGATTAAAACCGCAGATGCACAAGATTCGTACCAGGCAGGGGTTATTGTTCTAGTGACCGGATGCTTAACTGGGAAAGACAACATCAAAAGGAAATTTGCACAAACATTCTTTCTAGCTCCACAAGAAAAGGGCTATTTTGTTCAAAATGATGTCTTTAGGTACGTTGAGGAAAGTATGCCGATAGAGACGACTTCTGCATCTGTGGAGGATATTGTAGACAGTTCTCTAGTGGAACATGCGGTACCAAATGCAGGTTTGTTGCGAGTATTTTAGTGCCATAATACTAATACGGTAATGCGCCCTCAGATCCATAAAAGTTCACTACAACAAAATTGATTTTATAGGATGCCTAAAATGTAGAAGCGTCCTAAAAAAATACTTTCTAGGACTTAAATTTATTGACCGAACCAAAAAGCATCATATCTAAAAGTTCTACAATAGGTTTATAGGGACTCTTTTAGGCGTTTTAACAAGTTTTTTAGGACGCTTCTAAAATAAAGTGTCGTATTAACTATTTTATTTGACACTATTTGAAAAAATGTCCTATAAAAAAATTGGTTTATAGGACACTTCTAAAAAGTGTCCGATTAAAAGATGGGTTTATGGGACACTTCTCAAAAGTGTCCAATAAAATAGTTAATAGGACACTTTATTTTAAAAGCATCCTAAAAACTTGTTAAAACGCCTAGAAGCGTCCTATAAACCTTTTGTAACGGTTTTAGATGGGACGTTTTATAGTTTGGTCCTATAAACCTAAGTTCTATAAAGTATTTTATTAGAACGCTTAGACAATCTAGAGCCAATTTTGTTCTTGTGATTGTAATGTGTGGACACATAGCTTAAGAGAAATATTTTTACTGTTTATCTGAAATAACTTACTCCCTCCCTCCCAAAATAAATGCTCACAACTCAGTTTTAGAAATGTATAATTGTTACGTCTTTAATAAATTAAATGACGTTTTTGCCCTTAATAACAAGAGGAATGAGTCAAGGGTAGAATCGGAAAGCACACACTTGGTTTTGAAAGTGGGCATTTATTGTGGGATAAACTTGAATAGAAACGTGGACAATTATTTTGGGACGGAAGGAGTATGATGTATACAAAAGAAAGGAACCTTGTGGACTCAAATTGACGGTCTCGGTTTGTTGTAAATTGGAATGTTACAATTTTCATTTGACATCCCAGAATGGAAATGATAATCATCATCTTTACGGGATAAAAATAGCATTTGAGGCATGCTTACATAGTTTATTATGTTTTCAGAGGCGACTCATGTTTCAGATAATCCGACATATGATTCTACAACGAACTTGGCTGCTGATGATATCAATAACGGGCCAGAAGTTTGTGACCCTGAGGATATCGAAGGGTCAGGGTCAGAGTCGGGTCTTGAGGAAGAAGTTGTGGACGAACCTGTTCCTGTTCAGACAATCCCGAACGAAACAAGTCCCTTTCAGAAACCAGATCTGACTGCAGGCCAAGAGGAGAAGAAATCATATGCTTCAATTGTGGGTTCATGCCATTTACATTTTGTCATTTTCTATTGTTTAACATCCTAGCCAACCGTACCAGATATTGTCTGCTTTGTCCACACCTAGACTCATGGTTTTATGTGTCTAGTAGAGGAGGTACCCAGTCCCTTATAAGGCAACCTTGGTTCCCCTCCTTAACCAATGTGGGATCATACAGTTCATTTATAACATCCCGGACCAACCGTACCAGATATCATCCATACCTGGATTCACGGTTTTAAAACGCTGTCTAGTAGAGGAGGTATCCAGTCCCTTGAAAGGCAACCTTAGTTCCCCTCCTCAACCAATGTGAGATCTTACAGTTCATTGTAACATCTTGGACCAACCATACCAGATATTATCCACATTTGGATTCATGGTTTTAGAACGCGTCTGGTAGAGGAGGCATCCGGTCCTTATAAGGCAACCTTTGTTCCCCTCCCCAACCGATGTGGAATCTTACATGTTGCACTTTTCTGTTTATACTTCTTCCAACGGTTTATTGAATTAATGGATTTTACAGGTAAGGGTAACCAAGGTTACTGGAACATCTGGTTCCAGCCATGTTCAGACAAGCAGTTTGAGGTGGGCACCTGCTAACACCGATCAACACAAACCTAGGCCAGCGAAGCCTTCTCCAGAACCAGAAACATCAGTCCCTGTGGTCGTTAATGGTCCTGAAAGCAGCAACGTTTATGATGATGGTAACAAACTTAGGGGCTGTTTGATTGGTTTTCAATTAAGTCCTATATGGGTTAAGTTGTTTGTGTGGATTAAACCGTCTATATAGATTGAGAAAGTTTTTGTTTGAGAGTGTTTTCTCATAATGGAAGTAACATGTTTTTTAATTGGAGGAGCAGGTTTTGAGAAAAACTTGGCTTTCCGCATAAAGCTCCCCCTTAAAAGCTTACTGAATAAGGGGACGTATGGTTGGTTATCCATGAAGTCCTGTATGGATAAAGCAGTCTGAGTGGATTAATCTATCTATATAGATCGGGAAGGTTTTTTTTATAGAAATAGCTTGTTTTTTTAATTGGGAGGGGTAGATTTGGAAACAATTGGCTTTCTGCATAAAACTCCCCCTAGAAGCTTACTAAATAAGCCACTTTCTATATCATTAAATCACTACTCTCTACCAAACGGTCATGTATAGGTGACCGAATAAGCTTTGAGTCCCATTAACTCATTAAGCTGCTAAGAAACAGGCCCCAAGTCACTTTCTATATCATTAAGCTACTACCAAACAATCATGTATAGCTAACCGACTAAGTTGTGAGTCCCATTAAGCTCATTAAGCTACTAACAAACAAACCCTTATTTCTCTTTTCATTTACTTTATGTTGATCAAACTATTGAGGACCTTTGAGTTGGTTGGGATAGCTGAAATCGAAAATGGTCAAGTTTATTCTCTCATAAATTGCTTCTGACTATAGTGTTTATCTGAAATATATCGAACTGTTATTAACCTTGTAAGATTTCGAATGTACTTGCTAACGTCAATCCTCTGGGCTTCAGTTGAAGGTCATTCCATCTATGTACGGAATTTGCCTATGAATGCGACAGTCCCACAACTTGAGGAGGAATTTAAAAGGTTTGGGCCTATCAAAAGCAACGGCATCCAAGTCAGAAGTAATAAGGTTTGTTTTCTGATAGTGTCGTGTTTTTGATTGTTTTGAAATTTATATGTTCTTGATATATCTTTAAAACTTATCTCTTATTTCCAGCAACAGGTATTTTGTTTCGGTTTTGTGGAATTTGAGTCATTGGATTCCATGCAGAGTGCTATAAAGGTATGACTTTTAATTAGTTTTAGCTCTTATTTCTTTTTCGCTTACACTTTTGCACAAGCCAGGGTTCTTCACGGAACAACCGCTTTATCCCTTAAGGTAGAGGTCAGGTATGCATACATCTCATCCTCCCCATACGCTATAGGGGTCATTTACCAACACGAATTGGGTAAGTGCTGTCTGACCGAGTAAGAGTGTGGTCTGGGTAACCGGGTAAGTTCTCATCCGGTCATTTATGTTACTGAGTGAGCATGGCAAGGACCAAGAATCTTGCCTAAGTGAGGGTGGCGACTCTTACCCGGTTAGTGCTTAGCGGGTAAGAGATTCTTACCAACAATCTTATGATGCCATTTTGATGGTCGAGAATCTTACGCGGTAAAGTAACTGAGGGTGGTGACTCTTACCCGGTAAGCTCTAACCGAGTAAGGGTAAGCACCGATTGGAACACTGACCCAGTCAAAAAGCAACCACTTCCTTACTGGGTCAGCATATTTGTGGGTTAGAGTGTGTTGGTAAAGTAAACAACATCCCTTCTTACCAGGTAAGCACCTCTTACACAGTAAGAAGGCGGTCAGTAGGTAGAAAACAACCGTAAACCTGTGAATGCACCGGTTAGACGTTAAGACATGTATAAAGAAGAGATGGTCAGGGGAGGGAGGGGTAGAGGTCAGACAAAATTGACATGGTAGAAGTATTGAATAGAGATTTGTGTGAATAGATATTATTTGTTAATAATTTTTCAAAAAATATGTGTTACAGACACAATCTCCTCACATTTGGTAAGACTTGAACCGCAACTTCTAAGGAGGTTAGGCTTTACCGGTAACCCAGATATTGTTGGGCCATTGACCCTTCGTAACGTGCTATTATTGGACTATCTGTGCTCAATATATGAAATCTCTTTCAGGCACCTTCTATTATGATTGGCAATCGTCAGGTGGTGGTCGAAGAAAAGCGAACTACTACACGAGGTAACGTTATACTGTTTTTCCAAAATACTCGATCCATATCTATCTAGAGGTGGGTGCAAGAGAGAACGCTAAAAAAAGAACAAGGGAACCCATCTGAACCATCCATCTATATTAATCCAACGACTGTGGATAATAGGGGCTGTCACATTAGAATCTGGTCCATCTATTTTTTAGATCCAACTGTGATAGGGTTTCCCTTACTCTTTTTTTTGGGTTCTTTTTCGAACCTTCCAATATCTATCTAATATCAACTGTGGCCCTAATGAGTCCCATATCTTCTTCCCCAGTTGGCAGTGGTGGAAGAGGGCGGTACACTTCTGGAAGGGGTGGCGGTGGCTTCAGGGGCCGTGGTGGTTACTTTGGTGGCCGGAGCTTTGGCCGGAATGAGTTTAGATACCAGGGGGAGTTCCCTGGCCGTTCAAAGGGTCCTGCTGGCCGCAACTCAGAGGTCTATCAACGAGTTGATCAGAACGGTGGTGGCAGATACGCTCATCAACCAAATAAAGACACCGAATCCACACACTAATCGCAACTAGTCGAAGCTTCAAATCAAAATTTTGACCATCAATTCAGACTCCTATCAGTTTCTTTCTTTCTTCCTTTCTTTTTGTAAATGAGTGGCACAAAAATGTGATGTTTTTTTCTTGATCATTGATGCTTGATTTGAATCTTTATAACAACCCTTTTTCTAAGAGTAGACAAATCTTATGCAAGTTCTTCGGGTCTGTTGTTAGCACCTTAACGAGCTTAATGAGATTCACAACTTATTCGGTCAATTATCTATGATTATGATTGTTTAGTAGTGACTTATTCAGTAAGCTTGTAGGGGAGAGTTTTATGTAGAAAGCCAAATTTTTCTCAACATGTTCTCAATTAAAAAACATATTCATTCCACCTATGAAAAAAAACCCTCCTAAATTAAAAGGTTATTGATCTATACAGACAACTTTATCCATGTAGGATTAGGGCCTTTTAGCAACTTCATGAGCTTAGTGGAACTTGCAACTTATTTAGTCCGCTATACATAGTGGCTTATTGATACACAAAGTGGCTTATTCAGTAATCTTACTGGTGGAGTTTTACGCAAAAAGCCAAGTTTTTTTCCCAACATATCCTTTCCAATTAAAATGTAAGCTCATTCCACTTGCCAAAAAAACACTCCCAAATAAACCTTCTCAATCTATACAGATTGATTAATTCATACAGACAGTTTTATTTTGACTTATTGAAAAACCAACCAATTAACAATCTACAAACTTCGAGAATCCATTCTGATACTGTATACAAAACATATGATCATAAAAACACACAAATGTCTGTGACTTCAATTGGATTTTTGCAAATTTGACACAAAATTTGAGGCTGCAAAAGCTGCAGAGCCACCAACAACAGAAAGAAGAGCAACCACCACCTGCAAGCCAATTTCCCAGGGGTAGTCTTCAGGTACCAAAAACACTAAAAAAGGACCTAAAGCCAGTAGGGCCAAGCTTAAGGTCAAGAGAGCCGATGGCGTCGATGGGTCGGTGGCGGCCGAAAGGACTCCCAGCTCTTCCGCCTTGGAAAGCAGACCGAGTTTCTCGATTGACGATAGGGAAAGACCGAACTTCTCGGCTGCCGACAGTAGACCGGCTTTCTCCGCTTTCGTTAGCAGTCGCAGTTTTTCGACATTGGTCAGGAGTTTGATGCTTGATGTGGTTGTTGATCTCTTGCTGCTTCCACCCCTCATTGTTGCAGCCTGTGCTTTATGGCAAATTGAAAACCAACATTAAAATCTCGTTCTTTATACACTTGGAATCACGTGAGACCACGTTGTTTTCATGAGATTCTTAAGACTACATAAATAACATTAAACCTACAGCAAACTCGATTTCCAATGCATCGGCAGGTTGTACGGTACAACTAACAAAGCATAAGCCCACTTCTAAATCAATCTCCCATTGTTCATCTCATCTTTTCAGAAAACAACCCCCCCCCAAAAAAAAGTTACAACCTACAGTTTTATGCAAGAATATCCATCTTTTTACCTGTTATGTTAAAACTGCAGGACAAAGCTCCGTTGTTTTCAAACAACGGAGACGTACTGCAGATACATTAATAAACAATACGGTACAAAAGTATAACGATCAAACACAAACTAACCTTGTTGTAACCAAGAGTCTTTGTAGCAAATGCAAGAGGGTTGTGAGTAGTTGCCATTGATGGAACCAAAAGTGCCATCTTTCACCACCCCCTTTTGATTATTTTTTTGGCTTTTTAAGGGTACCCTTTGGTTTGATTTGAGTGTTGCAGAAACAAACTACAAGACTCTATTGGGATTGGGTGGTTGTTGTTGGGGTTGTCCACGTGTCATTCTGTTAGTGGTTGTTTAAAAAGTTGGATGATCTTTGTCTCATTATCCATGAATAATGGCTTCAAATTTGTAACATGTGTTACCAAACACACCCAAAACTCTCTCCTAACAAAAAAGAAAGAGTAAATTACGTTTTTCATCCCCGTCGTTTGTTAACGGTTGTGAGTTTCGTCCCTTTGGTTTTGAAATTGTGGATTTTGTCTCTATAGTTTACAATTCATTGTTATTTGTTAATATATTATATTATTATAGATTTGTTTCAAATATATTTTGAAATATTATAATTGATTCATTTTGCAAGATGCGCTTCTTGGTCATTTTACACCATTATCAGTTAGTTTTGCTAAACATAATTTGTTCATCATATAGCTTATCAACTACCAGTTAGCTTATAAGCTAACAACTAGTTTGTCAAACATAGCCTTAGTCAAAAATCAAAATAATATAATATTATATATATATATGTGTGTGTGTGTGTGTGTGTTTGGTTCAAACGAGAACATCTTCATCTTTTGAGAACACGATAACACCCTTTTATTATAGACAATCACATATGATACACGTGTGATACTAAATCAGAGATGAGAACGACTTTTGGCATGATGTTGGTTGCGGGTTAAGTCGCTCTTACACCACTAAGCCCTTTCACATGTGATAAAAGGTGTTTTTGGTGTGATACTATAATTCATCAAAACTATTACATGTGACACTATAAAGGCCAACGACCTTTGACGCGATCTAAGTCGCAGGGAACGTTGTCCGCAATTAGGGGGTGTAAATGATACGAGACAACCCGCGAGCTACTCGAGATCGACTCGGTTAAAGCTCGGTCAACACTTGACTCGAATAGGTTCGGCTCGAACTCGAGCTCGACTCAACATATTAACGAGTCAAGTCAAGCTACCCAATACTCGACTCGAAAAGCTCGTGATATACTCGATTATTTTATATATAATTAGTTTTAAAAATATAATCAGTTTTTTATGATAAAATTTATAAAATATAAATGATAAAAATATCTTATATTTTTAAATATTTAAACAAAATTATGCATTTTTTTTATTATAAAAATTAATCAATTATTATTTTTTATTAAAATCACAATTAAAAAAGACAAAGAAAAACTATCAAAAAAGGTTAGTGAAATTGTCATACATTGGAAGAGAGATGGTAAAGAAAAGAAGAAAAGATGTTATAAAAAAAGAGGAAGGTGAATGAAATTTCTAACATTATCTTTTTGATGATGAAGTTTGAAGTTGATCTCTTTAGTTTTATAAAAACTAGGAGAACACCTTTAAGTTTTAAAATTTATAAGAGAAAGACCCTAAAATTTCATAAATGTCAATGAGTGAGCTTGGTTCGAGCTTGATTCGAGTTCGAGTTCAAGCTTGATTTGAGTTGTAGTCCACGCTTGTTTCGAGCTTGAGTTCGAGCTTGATTCAAGCTTAATTCGAGCTTGATTTGAGTTCGAGTTTGAGCTTGAGAAATAGCTATCGAGTTCGAGTCGAACTTTGATTTTTACTACTTGTGAGTTTTCGAGTCGAGTTCGAGCTTGTATATTGGGTTTCGAGTTCGAGTCGAGCTATGATTTTTACTACTTGTGAGCTTTCGAGTCGAGTTCGAGCTTGTATATTGGGTTTCGAGTTCAAGTCGAGTATAGCGATACTCGAGCTTGACTCACATCATTTACACCTCTTCTAAAGCAGATACATGTGGGCCCACAAATTATTTTAAAATTACTTTTGTACCTTTTTGGTCAAGAAAAGCATGGATCACCCCACATGGTCAAACCATTCCCCCCGGGGCCGATCCTTATGGTCGTTTTGGTAAATCTTGAAAAAATGGTTATTTTGTTAAAATATCAGGTATATTCTGATCATTTTCATGAAAATCCCTTATGAAAAAAATGGTTGAAATCTATCAAAGCCAATCAAATGGTAAAACTTATAGTTATGAAATATTTTTCTCAATCTATACAAAAGTATGAAAGATGTTTTTCAAATGTATAGTCATGGTTGAAATCAAAATCATTTCCGTCTAAACAATGAAAATCATAATAATAAAAAACCATGGTTGAAATCAAAGCCAACCAGATGACAAAACCAATTAGTAATTTTTATTTTTATTTTTATATCTTGGAGTAAAACTTACAAGGAATAAGGTGACATCCTAAGGAGTGAGTATTCTTCATTTCTTGAATTGTGGTTGAATTTTGTATATCCCACATTGAAGGAGATATGAAAGATTTACAATGAATGATGAGTATATAAAGAGAAGTTGAGATGTCTTTGTAACAACTCATGGGGTTGGCTCCTCTTGATCGATCCTCTAAACTCATGTTGTTGGCTCATTTTGTCTGACCTCAAAAGATGAATGAAATTTTCCGAGTAAGCCGTCAAATCATGAAATTGTAAGTAGATCTTTGCAAATCCACTTATTTAATCTTTTCAGATTAAGG
>NW_020203346.1:19868-20980 GCF_001531365.2 Cynara cardunculus var. scolymus | reverse complement strand
AACTTCCTTAACTTATCCACCTTATTTTTTAAATATTTTTGAACCTCGTCAAACTTTTCCTTTGAATAATAATCCAAATTTATAAACTTTGTTTGAGCTTCTTCAAACATTTTGAAAAATCTGTTTCTTTCCTTTGTGAGAAGAATGACTTCTTTTTTCACAAAGAGAAAGTTTTTCGTTTAGCTTGAAATGCTCCAAATGACATGAATCGAGGTTATCGATGATCTCCGTGTATAGATCAAGTGATTCAGAAGAGTAAGAAGTAGAAACCTCTTGGTCATTTCTTTCAGAGGAGTCAGAGTCGATATTTGCCATCCCACAGAAGAGCTCATCCTCTGTGTCTGAGTCTTCCCAAGCAAGGAGACCCTTATGCTCATCTTCATCAGAGGATTCATCAGTTACTAACTCACTCGATTGAGCTAGTAGAGACTTCTATTGGTAGTAGTCAGCCTTCTTTTCGTAGAAGGCTGCATCTCTARGACCCCTCTGTGGAGCCTTTGGCCCTTTTGACCAGCAATCTGCAGCAAAGTGGCCTGGCTTGCCACATCTAAAGCATCCTTCCTTCGACTCTCCCTTCTTCCGCTCCTCTACCTTCTGCGAGGGCTTCTGCTCCTTCTCATCTGCATCCGATCTACCTCCCTCTGTGAAGTTTCTTCTGTTGAAACTTTTGTATTCCTTCCTCTCACCACCCTTTCTGTATTCTCTGGTGATCAAGGCCAGAGTTTTCATCGTCTCCTTCATCGAGACTTCTTTATCAGAACTTTCGTCACTCTCTGCTATCAGTACCTTCTTCTTCTTCTYCTTCTCTTCCTTCTGTGTTCCTTTCCCCTTTCCAGAGCTGCCATCCTCTGCAACTAGAGCAAGTGACCACCATAGTTCTTTTTCATTTGTAGAACTTGAGGCTCTTGACTTTTAAGAGAGCCAAATAAGTCAGCCAGAGTCCACATTTCCAAATCTAAGGTGGCCTTCATGGACATGGTTAGGTGCATCCATTCAACTCCAAGGCTCTTCATGAACAGAGAGTTGTTGTCCTCTGCCGTTCTCATCACTCCATACCTTTTGCAATTGCTAATTAGGGTGTTTAGTCTAGAGTATGTGTCCGACAGGGATTC
>NW_020203346.1:16930-18213 GCF_001531365.2 Cynara cardunculus var. scolymus | reverse complement strand
GTAACAGGTACATTTTTCGTGAACTTCTTGCATGCTAAAGTGTTATTTGACTCGGGTGCAAACTTCTCGTTTGTATCCCCATCATTTGCCTTATGTGCTCGTATGAATTATGTGCCACTTGACGATAAATTAGTAGTTGATACTGCTAACGGTCAAGTATCTATTAATTACGTATTTGAAAACTGCATCATCATGATTGAGGGTTGTGAGCTACCCATCCGATTATTTCCCATGCCTATGAAGGAATTTGATGTGGCAGTAGGAATGGATTGGTTGGCAGAAAATAAGGCTAGCATCATTTGCAATGAAAAGATGATTAGAATTATGTTACCTGACAAAAGGACAGTCGTAATTCATGGTGATCATCAGGATCATCATACCAGTTTACTATCTGTGATGAAAGCCAGAAAATGTATCCAAAAGAAATGCCAAGGATTTTTAGCTTACATAATTGATGCTAAGAAGGAAAAGAGTGAGCAAGAGTTAATTCTGGTTGTCAGTGAATATCCTGAAGTCTTTCYAGAAGACTTGTCAGGGCTGCCTCCAGATCGAATTATTGAATTTGAGATTAATTTGATACATGGAGCAGCGCCTGTAGCAAAAGCACCGTACATATTAGCTCCATCAGAATTAAAAGAACCGGTTACATAATTAAAGGATTTGTCAGACAAAGGATTTATCAGACCAAGTACTTCACCATGGGGAGCTCCAATTCTGTTTGTGAAAAAGAAAGATGGCACTATGCGTCTGTGTATTGATTATCGAGAGTTGAACAAATTGACCATAAAGAACAAATATCCATTGCCCAGGATTGATGATTTGTTTGATCAATTAGTAGGAGCYTGTTACTTCTCAAAGATTGATTTGCGATCAGGATACCACCAGTTGAAAGTCAAAGAAAGTGATATAGCAAAAACAGCGTTTCGAACCAGGTACGGACACCATGAATTCCTGGTTATGCCATTTGGTTTAACTAACGCACCTACAGCTTTTATGGATATGATGAATCGAATATGTAAAGAATACCTCGATAAATTTGTCATTGTATTTATCAATGATATTCTTATATATTCCAAAACCTAAGAAGAACATGCAAAACATCTTCGATTGATCCTTGAGCTTTTGAAAAGAGAAAAACTGTATGCTAAATTATCAAAGGTAGATCCAGCAAAGATTGAAGCCGTTGCAAAAATGGGAGGCACCGAAAACACCATCTGAAATTCAAAGTTTTTTGGGATTGGCGGGCTATTACCGCAAGTTTATTCAAGATTTCTCTAAAATAG
>NW_020203346.1:13796-15618 GCF_001531365.2 Cynara cardunculus var. scolymus | reverse complement strand
AACATTAACCGTTGATAGAATTTTCTTACAATAATAGTTATCACTCCAGCATCCAAGCGGCACCTTATGAAGTCCTATATGGAAGAAAATGCCGAACACCATTATGTTGGAATGAGGTAGGTGAAAAATAGTTGACAGGCCCCGAGATTGTTCAAGTAACATCTGAAAAGATTGATCAGATTCGAGCAAAAATAAAAATTGCCCAGGATCGACAGAAAAGCTATACCGACAAACGAAGGAAACCGATTGAATTCAATGTAGGTAACTTTGTAATGTTAAAGGTATCCCCATGGAAAGGTGTTATGAGATTTGGGAAGAAAGGTRAGCTTAGTCCAAGGTATATTGGACCATTCAGAATCTGCAAAAGAATTGGACCGGTAGCTTATCAGTTGGAATTACCAGAGGAACATAGTCTGATTCACAATACTTTGCATGTGTCAAACCTAAGGAAATGCCTTGCTACTCCTAGTATGGCGATACCACTTCCGGAGATTAAGTTGGACGACAAACTAAATTTTGTAGAAACTCTAGAAGCTATAACCGACCACAARACCCGTGTGTTGAGAAACAAGGAAATAAATCTAGTAAGGGTGCAGTGGCGATTTTACAAAGGATCAGAAGCAACATGGGAATTAGAATCAGAAATGAAAGAGAAATATCCATGGTTATTTGAATGAATTCTGGGACGGAATTCTTTTAAGGGGGAGAGAATGTTATAACCGGGTTTCACATAACTTGGGTTGAGATAATTTATACGTGCTTATTATGTGGATTACATGAAATATGGATATATGTGAAAAGGTGTCATGACATATATGATTTATACATGTATGTATGTGGTGTGAAACATGCATAAGGTGGTGTATAATTATGATAAATTATTTGGGTGGACATTAATTTATTATTTAAAAGCTTATATCTTCATGGTTCAGAAACCATGAATTTTATAATGCAAAATACACCGCCCAAAGTTATTTCTATTGGACAAAAGCTTTCACCGCCTTTGAAGTTTTATTATTAAAATCCTCCACCGCCTAGGTGAGGATATTTAAAGAAGAGTTGGATAAGGTTATCTTTATCACTGTCACTCTTTCAGAAAAGAACCTGTGTGTGAGCTAAAGTATTCTTCAAGATTCTGTGTTAAGAATAAGCTGTTGCTGTGTGTTTATCATCAAGAAATCTGTTTGATAAGGTGAGTTTAAAACTACCGTTGAGTATAAACTATGAGTTTTATTGTTGATTATATGCTWTGAGTTTTGATGTTGGTTTTGAAGAAAAGATGGTAAAACTATTTTGATAGTTTTAAAGGTGTTACTGTTATTGTTGGAAAGATAAAGAAGAGTTTGCTTCTTTAAATCAGTTTTGGAAATGATATCCTGTTTTGAGGATTTAAAAGAAATCTTGATGTTACGGAAATCTTTGAAAGACAAGGTTGTTCTTGAGTTTGAAAAGGTTTTATGGATAAAACTATGAATGAGGATTCAATAAGATGGCTGTGACTGCGGTCCTTCATCCGAACTAGTTCATAGATTTTGAAGAAGAAATAAGGGTGGCATATCAAGGAGAGGTATATTTTTGAATAAGGGTGGCATATCAAGTAGAGGTGTCTTTTGGAATAAGGGTGGCATATCAAGGAGAGGTGTCTTTTGGAATAAGGGTGGCATATCAAGGAGAGGTGTACCTTTGGATATAAGGGTGGCAATTGTATGGGATTATTATAGCTCTTGCTATTATGTCTTTTGAGACTACAATAGATTTGAGTCCTTACTTCTTTGTGATTTGAGAACTCAAAAATATTGTTCTTATTAGAAATAATGGTATT
>NW_020203346.1:8407-12892 GCF_001531365.2 Cynara cardunculus var. scolymus | reverse complement strand
TTGTACTTTTGGAATTTTTGAGCTGTGTATTTTATATTATATAGACTCTTGTATCGAGGACATATGTGGGGAAAACATGTATTCTATATATGAAATATGTGTTATATGCAATGTGTGGATTTGGGGTGTTACAGTTATTCACGTGATTTCATGGTTTGATCATTAGTTTTTGAGATTTGGTTAAATTTGGGTTTTGAATTTTTTTTGTGTTCCTGATTTTTTTTAAATTTTTTTTTCTGTTTGATCCATTTTTTTTACTAAAAGTTTTCTGTTTTGTGTAATCCGCTCAAGGCCCAATCAAGTCCATTTTTTATGGCCCAACCAGTTTAGTCATGCTTCATCATCCAAAATCGCCTCTAGCCCATCCTGTGTTATCTTCTTCATCATACTCTAATCACCTCCTTCTATCATCCTAAATCTCTCACTGTTCTTGCTAAATCGCTCATAATTTGCAGACCTTACTTGACCGGATTCATAAATCGCTCAATCTCGGAGGTTAAATCGCACATCACAGTTCAAGGTTTAACCGGATTCTTCTTAACTCGCACAAAGCTTGATCGGACTTTTGATCGGATTAATTTATCGCTCAACTTTCATCTGATTTTTCTAAGTCTAAATCGTACACCTCATGAGCGGATTATGTCCGAATTCGCACAACCTTTGAGCGGACTAGTGACCGAAGATTGGTAAATCGGACAGAACTTAACCAGGCCTTGGCAATTCGATCGGATTAGACTTTGCTGAAACAGTCTCTAATTTTGTGAACCTACTATTGGATCTCAGTAGATGGATGGTAAGGATTTAGCAGCAGCAACAAGTGAAGCTGAATTTAAGTCTTAGTTTAGTGTTTAGGGATTTGATACACATTCAAGATTTCATAATTGCAATTGACTGGCTCTTTGAGCGGAGTTTTTGTGAAGAAGAAGGTTGGCTTTTGGATGAGAATCAGGAAACTGATATGAGACTTGATTTAGAAGTGATTGAGAAGGCTGAACGCTTATCAATCAAGAGAAGGAGATTCATTATTGAAGATTGATCATCTTCCTCGGAGTTCATACGATTTCAAGTTCATACGATTTCAATTTCGAACAATCCTTGGACAACAGTCTGTTCGGATTGACGTTCATCCATCGAACAAGATACCATCACTATACTCTGGTTGATTCTACAGAGTTTCAAAATTTATTGATTCACAGTGTGCGAAGTGTTTTCTACAGGTGCAAATTTACGAGGATTATATGAGCTGTGTTTATCATTCCTTTTCCTCTTCCGGGGTTCTGTTGAATGTTCGTTGTTATTGTTGAAATTTCGAAAGAAGAGGCTGAAGATCACTTGCAAGATGCGATCCAGGAGAAGTTTGCTGAATTTGGAGATAAAGAGCATCAAGCCATTGATATCCTTTTAGTAGAGATAGTCTGTTCACAAGTTTTTCTTCTTCATTGCTTTGGGAGGACTCAGTTAATCTTGAATTTGGAGCAATATCTTCAGCTCCAATAGTCTCATTGAATAGAAAAAACAAATTGTTTATCAGCTTTTGGCATATTCTAACTATTTTCATCAAAAGGAAGTATGGAATGTACTGCAATCCAGAACCAGAAACTGTTATAACCAGGTTTGAGACAACCTGGGATTGAGGTAACTTATACATGTTTCTTATGTGGATTACGTGAAATATGCATACCAAAGTAGAAATGCATGAACTATATATGTGAACATGATATTGTGCATGCATATATGTGAAAAGATGACATGCCATAAATGATTTATACATGTATATATGTGGTGTGAAGCATATATGAGGCGGTGCTTATTGTGATAAACTATTCGGATGGAATCATTATTCTATTATTTAAAGCTTATATCTTCATGGTTAAGAAATCATGAATTTTATAATGCAAAATCCACCGCCCAAAGTTATTTCTATTGGACAAAAGCTTTCACCGCCTTTGAAGTTTTATTATTAAAATCCTCCACCGCCTAAGTGAGGATATTTAAAGAAGAGTTTTGATATGGTTATCCTTATCACTGTCACTCTTTTAGAAAAGAACCTGTGTGTCAGTTAAGGTGTTCTTGAAGATTTTGTGTTAAGAATAAAGCTTTTGCTGTGTGATTTTCATCAAGAAAGCTGTTTGATAAGGTGAGTTTTTAAACTACCGTTGATTATCAACTGTTGAGTTTGATATTGGTTTTGAAGTTAAGATGATAAACTGTTTTTAACAGTTTTATGATATTGTTATTTTGGAATCTGGTTTTGATAAATATGAAACAAATTTGTGTTCTTCAACAGCCTTGAGAAGTTGCTGTTTAAATCTATTGTTGGAACTGTTTTGGAGAGATTTAAACAGTATCATGATTTTTAAAACAGTTTGAAAGAGTTCACAGAAAAACAAGAGTTTTAAACTGTTTTGGGAGAACAAATTGTTCTTGAGAATAAAAGGTTTTGAGTATAAACCTATGTTGGAACCATGATATTGGTTTGAGGATTATGAATAGATTCACTCTGACATGTGACTGAGGTCTGTCTTTGGATGAACTACTTCATATTAATGAGTAGGAGGATATAAGGGTGGAACATCATGCAAAGGAGATTATCTGGAGGATATAAGGTGGGACGTTCTCGGCATCGCCTAACTCTTATCATGATAACTATTAGAGTTACAACATATTTGAGTTCTCACTTCTTGGTGATTTGAGGATTTAGAGATGTTGTCTTTAGTAGAAATGATGGTAATGATGTGATGGTATTGGAGATAATATAATTCCTGACTGTTGATGCTTTGGGTAAAAACATTGATTATGAGGAAACAGAGGAGCTCTGGTTATACCTTGCAAGGACCAGAGGGGCTCTGATTGACCCTCATAATAGAATCAAATGATACTGGATACTAATTCATTTTGCAAAATCTTTTATGAATTTATGAGTTTGGAAGATAAGCTTTATATCTTTGAGAAGCAAGCTTTGTGCTCTTATTTATTGTTTTAAAATGAATATTTTCATGAGGAACCAGAGGAGCTTTGGTTGGTTCTCATTATTGGACCAGAGGATTTTGGTTATTGATTTGGAGGATGAGCAAGTTTTTACTATACATATTAGGTGGATTAAAGGTTTTGTATTTATTGATAAGAGCTTCTATGTCAAAATCATGTTTTTGAAGTTTTAAGAAAATGAGTTTATACTTAGAATCTTTTATGAAAAACAGACCAGAGAAGCTCTGGTTGACTTACACGTTGAACCAGAGGGGCTCTGGTTAGTCATGTCTTTTGAACCAGAATCTCTGGTTAGTGAAACCAGAGGCTCTGGTCGAACATGAACTTTTTATAATTGTTTGTTTTATGAAAAAGGCTATCTTATTGATTGAGAGTTTATCTAAAGATCATTTATATGAGTAAAGTTTTGGTTAGTACAACCAGAGGCTCTGGTCGTGAGGACTAGAAGCTCTGGAAGAGAGACTAGGGAGGCTCTGGTCTTAGATTTGGAAATATATTCTAAGTCTGAGATAATTTATATTCTAAGTGTGGTTTGAAACTAGAGGCCCGATGGACCAAAGCAGTATGTTTTTAGTTTTGCTTCATATGTTAAATGATTTGAAATAAACATTTTGGTGATCTTCACCCTGCATTACATAGAAGAGAACCTCACTAGACATTCATGTCTAACCCTCATTTTCGTGTTTTCAAATTATGTGTGCAGGTAATGATTATAAGGGAAAGGGTGTTATGTGAATTACTTCTCTATATGCTTAGCTGTTTTGGAAGCATAGATGCTAGGATGCAAGAGCATGTACTTTTGGAATTTTTGGGCTGTGTATTTTATATTATAGACTCTTGTATCAAGGACCTATGTGGGGAAAACATGTATTCAATATATGAAATATGTGATATGCAATGTGTGGATTTGGGGTGTTACAGATTGGTATCAGAGCCTAAATTTAAGGGATTTAGGTGATCAATTGCATGATGATGCCTAGACTTAAACTATTCTATTGCATATTCGGGTCCCAGACATAGCTAGAACCTTTGAAATAAATATAATAAGTTAAGAGGTCAGTGTGTAAGGTATTATCGAATTACATCTGGCCAATGTAATTTTTGAATCTACAGGTACATAACTGAACTTGGACACTTTATTATATTTGGGAATGTGAAAAATGTGTGTTTTAACTTTGATATCTACAGATGGAAAGTCGGTCTAGAAGATCACAAAGACTAGCCCATCCTGATCTTAGTGAAGCAGAAAATTCTCCCATCGAAGCCCCTATTAGTACCTCACGAGGAAGAGGCAGGGGAAGAGGGAGCAATCAAACAAGGGAAAGAAATTATCAATCAGAAGGCTATGGTAATCAAGTAGAATCCAACTCTGGGGATAACAATCCATAACCAGCACCACARCCAGAATTTGTAACCAGAAATATGCTGGCTGAAGAAATGGGAAAGTTAAGAGAAACCTTAACATCAATATTGAGAATGCCTACAAGAGTGGAAACA
>NW_020203346.1:1729-6342 GCF_001531365.2 Cynara cardunculus var. scolymus | reverse complement strand
ACCAAAGTAGAAATGCATGAACTATATATGTGAACATGATATTGTGCATGCATATATGTGAAAAGATGACATGCCATAAATGATTTATACATGTATACATGTGGTGTGAAGCATACATGAGGCGGTGCTTATTGTGATAAACTATTCGGGTGGAATCATTATTCTATTATTTAAAGCTTATATCTTCATGGTTAATAAATCATGAATTTCATAATGCAAAATCCACCGTCCAAAGTTATTTCTATTGGACAAAAGCTTTCACCGTCTTTGAAGTTTTATTATTAAAATCCTCCACCGCCTAGGTGAGGATATTTAAAGAAGAGTTTTGATAAGGTTATCCTTATCACTGTCACTCTCTTAGAAAAGAACCTGTGTGTGAGTTAAGGTGTTCTTGAAGATTTTGTGTTAAGAATAGACCTTTTGCTGTGTGATTTTCATCAAGAAAGCTGCTTGATAGGGTGAGTTTTTAAACTACCGTTGATTATCAACTGTTGAGTTTGATATTGGTTTTGAAGCTAAGATGATAAACAGTTTTTAACAGTTTTATGATATTGTTATTTTGGAATCTGGTTTTTAACAGTTTTTAGAAGTTGCTGTTTGAATCTATTGTTGGAACTGTTTTGGAGAGATTTAAACAGTATCAGGGTTTTTAAAACAGTTTGAAAGAGTTTACAGAAAAACAAGAGTTTTAAACTGTTTTGGGAGAACATATTGTTCTTGAGAATAAGAGGTTTTGAGTATAAACCTATGTTGGAACCATGATATTGGTTTGAGGATTATGAATAGGTTCATTCTGACATGTGACTGAGGTTTGTCTTTGGATGAACTACTTCATATTAATGAGTAGGAGGATATAAGGGTGTAACATCATGCAAAGGAGATTATCTGGAGGATATATGGTGGGACGTTCTCGGCATCGCCTAACTCTTACCATGATAACTATTAGAGTTACAACAGATTGGAATTCTCACTTCTTGGTGATTTGAGGATTTAGAGATGTTGTCTTTAGTAGAAATGATGGTAGTGATGTGATGGTATTGGAGATAATATAATTCGTGACTGTTGATGCTTTGGGTAAAAGCATTGATTATGAGGAAACAGAGGAGCTCTGGTCATACCTTGCAAGGACCAGAGGGGCTCTGATTGACCCTCATAATAGAATCAGAGGATACTGGATACTAATTCATTTTTCAAAATCTTTTACGAATTTATGAGTTTGGAAAATAAGCTTTATATCTTTGAGAAGCAAGCTTAGTGCTCTTATTTATTGTTTTAAAATGAATATTTTCATGAGGAACCAGATGAGCTCTGGTTGGTTCTCATTATTGGGCCAGAGGATTTTGGTTATTGATTTAGAGGATGAGCAAGTTTTTACTATACATATTAAGTGGATTAAAGGTTTTGTATTTATTGATAAGAGCTTCTATGTCAAAATCATGTTTTTGAAGTTTTAAGAAAAGGAGTTTTATACTTAGAATATTTTATGAAAAACAGACTAGAGAAGCTCTGGTTGACTTACACGTTGAACCAGAGGGGCTCTGGTTAGTCATATCTTTTGAACTAGAAGCTCTGGTTAGTGAAACTAGAGGCTCTGGTCGAACATGAACTGTTTATAATTGTTTGTTTTATGAAAAAGGCTATCTTATTGATTGAGAGTTTATCTAAAGATCATTTATATGAGTAAAGTTTTGGTTAGTACAACCAGAGGCTCTGGTCGTGAAGACCAGAAGCTCTGGAAGAGAGACCAGAGAGGCTCTGGCCTTAGATTTGGAAATATATTCTAAGTCTGGTTGGTTCAACCAGATGCTCTGGTCTTTAAGACCAGAAACTTTGGAAGAGAGATCAGAGGGGCTCTGGTCCCGAATGTTGATATATTTTCTAAGTCTAGATAGTTAAGCTAGAGGCTCTAGTCGAGGAACAAGAAGCTTTAGAAGAGAGACCAGAGGGGCTCTGGTCAAGGATGTTTAAAATATTTTCTAAGTGTGGTTTGAAACCAGAGGGCCGATGGACCAAAGCAGTATGTTTTTAGTTTTGCTTCATTATGTTGAATGATTTGAAATAAACGTTTTGGTGATCTTCATCCTGCATTACATATAAGGGAACGTCACTAGACATTCATGTCTAACCCTCATTTTCGTGTTTTCAAATTATGTGTGCAGGTAATGATTATAAGGGAAAGGGTGTTATGTGAATTACTTCTCTATATGCTTAGCTGTTTTGGAAGCATAGATGCTAGGATGCAAGAGCATATACTTTTGGAATTTTTGGGTTGTGTATTTTATATTATAGACTCTTGTATCAAAGACCTATATGGGGAAAACATGTATTCTATATATGAAATATGTGATATATGCAATGTGTGGATTTGGGGTGTTATAGAAACGAATATAAACAAGGTATCATAACTGTTTTGTTAACGATGATTTAAGTTTCTTCGAGTTCATTTTTAAAAAGTTGCATGTCACCAGTAAGTTCTTTCACAACCATGTTCAGTGGAGCTAATTGATGGCTAAGTGCCTTGGTAATTTCAGCAGCTAATGTCTTCATAGGAGCAATATAATGCATTCCTTGTTATAAGACTGATCAATCTGTTTTCACATTTTCTGTAGGGATTTCACTGTTCAATTCTGTTAATTTCATTTATATTTTGATTTTGGTTTCTTGTGTTACTGTAGGTACAAGATTGACGCACTAAAGGATCCATATGATCAGCAGAAGTTGACACAACAGTGTTTTGTAAAGAGGGAATTGCTAGGGAGGAAGTGGTGTTGAGGTGTTAGGTTATGGTTTGTTGGAGCATTTGTAAGCGGATGGTGTTGGCTTGTGTTTGGGTTTTGATTTGGGTGAGGTGTTGTTGTAGGATTGCAAGAGATTGTTGGAGGTCAGAGATAGTGGTGGAGGGTTGGTTGTCTACAATCCCTTGCATGATGAGTTTAAGGTCTTCCAAGGGCCGCATCATTGTATCTACAAAGGCTTGGAACACAGCCTTTATGACCAGATCAGCATGTGGGGTAAACCCTGCAGCAACAGATGCTGCAGGTTGTGCTTCTGCTCCTGAGGCGCCTTCTTGGCCTTGTGAGAAGGTGGGCCTTGAAGGACTTCCATCGTGTCCTTGATAGCCCTGAAGTGAGGAGCTATCTCTCGATGTTGCGACATCCGCTTCCTCTTCCTCAGCTTCATCGGCCGGGTAAGTGAAGCGAATGTGTGTCCCCTTCGGTAGATTAAATATCGAAGGGGGATGTGCATGAAGGGAAGATCGCTCTGAATGATCTTGGGGAATATCAAAGTCAGAAGCAACACATGCTTCTGTGTGTGTGGTGGGTTGTGTCGAGCCTTGAGGCGAGGGGGCTCTTATGTCTTCATCACCTCTCTGTTGGGAGAGGGGTGACGGAAAATGGGGTTCCTCGGCTTGTTCATCTCCAGAGGCCCGTAGGATGGCCTCTGGATGGCTGGCTTGGGTAGGGATTGGACTGGGTAGTCCTTGTTCAATACCCCTTTGGCTTTGATCGCCAGGGGTAGAGGTGATGGTTGCCTTTTGGGAAGTGGGTTGTGGAAGTATTTGAATAGGGCTGGGGGAGACACATTGAGTAGCATCTTCATCATCATTGTCATCATCCGATGATGATGACTCATGTGCGCCCTCGCTGGATTCAGGGGACGGATGTAATTACTCCGGGGTAGCTGTCCTCGGTTCATGGGACAACATGGAGCGTTCATAGTTATGGCGTATCTCAGATGTCGATGGTATGACATTGAGCATAGCCCTGAGGAGGGGACGATTGATGGTATAACCCTCCTTTGAGAGGGTTGGGCGATGTCCATGCATCTTGTGGACGGGCGTGAATGGCTCCGCGGCTGGTACACCATGTTTCCTCATTACGTCCCCGATGAAGAGTGCGAGGAAGTGAGGAAAGAGAACCGCCGGGAGAGGCTTACCAGCAGCTTGGAGTTTCGACTTCTTGACCACCGCCGAAAGTATTTCGTTGTAGATGAGGAAGGCGTAGTCGAGGTTTAGATTGAAGAACATCCCGTACATTATTGTCATGATGTTTGTATTTCCTTGGTCCAAGGAGCCCAGCTTGCATGTAAGGGATCTGTTCAGAATGGAGAAGAACATATTCCACATTGGTGGAAGGAATTGACGTTTGAAATTGGAGACATTGCGTAGGTCACGGTTGTAACCTAGCATCTTCACGAACCGGAGAATGTCTTCGGTGGTTGGTGGTTCGTCAAACTGTGTAATTCCAAGTTCTTTTCTTGTGGGAATACACAGTATCCAGGAAACTTTAGCCCGCAATATTTTGAGGGAACAAATTATATCGTTAGGGGCGTCACCGTGGCTTTCTTCATCAAACTCACAGGTTTGCCAATACCGTTGAACGTACTTTAGGGGTACGGTTGTATCAGCAAGAGTGAGAGTAGGGAGAAGAATGTTGTGTTTGAAGAACTCAATAATAATGGTAAAACGATCGTCAAACAAAGTGGTTCTAAGTTCGATAGCGTGATTGTTTGGCCGCATTGGGAGGAAGACGATAACACGGTTGTCGGCTCCGGTAGACTGTATTCTGCTATCATTATTGTTTGATTCATGAGATGCGGAGGATGCCATTGTT
>NW_020203346.1:0-1364 GCF_001531365.2 Cynara cardunculus var. scolymus | reverse complement strand
GTCAAGACGGGGTAAGGGAGGGGAAAAGGTTAAAAGGGTATGTGGGGAACAGGCTGTTGAATGTGTCAGGCGCATGGTTATGATTACGTTAGAAATTATTTGAATAAAAATTATTCAAAATACTAACTTGATGAATACGTAACCCAAAAATAATTTTAATTTAAAAATCCCATCTTATTGTAAGATTAATACTAATTACGAAGTTTTGGTCTTCTAAAAACTCATGATGTATAGTTTTTAGTCACAAAAGCTGCAATTTTGTATAATCTTGAAAAAAATGAGTTTCAATGAAGATGAGTTTTTGTATGAAAAGTATTGTCATGGAACCAGAGGAGTTCTGGTTGGTCATGACCCATTTGGGGAGAAACCAGAGTAGCTCAGGTTTAACATATATGAAAGAGTTCATTGATGTAGTCTTGGATTGGATGTTATAGAAGCCTTGGATTTCAAACCAGAGGTTCTAGATAAACATTGTTAATCCATTATGTAGAACCAGAGGAATTCTGGTTAAATACATCTGTAGCATTTGGATGACCAGAGGCTCTGAATAGTAGAACCAGAGACTCTGGATGAAAAATGCATATCAAAATAAAATAAAATGTGAAGATGAGTATTTTGCTCCCCCTCAAACGATGCATGTGAATTGAATTCGAAGTGTAAAAAAACTCCCACTCAAACAAATAAAAATGGAGAACTTGGGGACCAGATATACAACCAGAGGCTCTGGTTGTGAAAGATGTAATGGAGGAGAACAGATGCATGAGAAATGATTGAGGTATTTCGAAACTATAAAGATGATTGAGGTGGCTAGAGGCTCTGGTCTATACAACCAGAGGCTCTAGTTCTGAAGTGAGAATAATGAATGATATATGGCTAAGCGATGCATATGTGGATCTTTGAGACCAGAGGAGCGCTGGTGCCAAAGATTTCGAATCCAGAGGCTCTGGTCTTTGGAACCAGAGGCTCTGGTTGTGAAAGCAAGATAATGAGTAGATGGGGTAGTTGTTAAACTCCACAATGCAAAATGTAAAAAAGTAATGAAAAACAACAAGTGATGAAGAACCAAAAGACCAATGAAGACATCAAGGCAGAATCAACTAAGTCTGGAATTCAACCATTAGATCAATGGATAGTTCAACCATTGGACCGATGGACAAGTTCAACCATTGGACCAATGGACAAGTCCAACCAGAGGATCAATGGACAGGTCCAAGGATGCGATGGAAAGAGCATCCTCATCGATCCTCTGGACAAACAACACTTAGAAGACTTTCCAGCACTTCATCCAAGCATGCAATGAAGATTTGAAGATAAGGATGAAATCATCATATCATGAATGACAGCTGGAGATGATAAATCAACAG
>NW_020203345.1:18645-20706 GCF_001531365.2 Cynara cardunculus var. scolymus | reverse complement strand
TGATGATGATATCGCTAAGATCTTTCCTGAGTTTGCTACTCAACAAACTTGTCCCAGCCTACAATCTTTATCATTCAATGTTGAAGAAGGCGACGAGTATGATCGTTATCTTCAAGGCATATCAATTGCAGGTGGTGTTGAGGGAGTCGAAGTAGAAAAAAGAGAGTATGAGAGAAAGGGAAGAAGAAAAAGATGGTGAGAGTGTGACTGGAGCCGAAAAAGAAGAACAAGCTCCATCCCAAACTCATATACTTAGCCGGGTAACCACATCTACTACTGACATTCATACGTTGAATGTTGGTATTGAACAAGACATAGCTAGCCCAACTATGTAAATGCACACCCTCCCTATCCACTCAGTCGGTTCTCAACAACCGACTGTTTCAACTTCTCACGGGGATATTACACATATGCTAACTACTTCTCACTTGGAGAACGTGGTTAATGAAATAAGTAGGTCGCTACCCCAACCTACGCCTTTGATTCTGTGCACCTCGAGTATAGAGCCCATACACATAGGTACATGTCAGTCTGGAGCATCTGTTGCTCCAAGTGCTGTTCTTAATGAACAAGCCCGAACGACCGGAGTGGTATCTTTGGATATTTCACAAGGACAGGTCGGAAGTCCTACCAATGCTAATATTATGGCAACATTGAATGTAGGCACAACAATTTATACAACTATTGTTTCAACTGGTAATCTAAGTGATCCAGGTGTTACATTACCCGACTTTGTGTCAAGGGAATATCTGGACGGCGCCCTAAAGGCTGTTCAAGACAATTTCGATGCTCAATTTGCTAGTCTGAAACGTTTGMTCAAGGGAAAAGAGCAAGTTGTGGAAGAGACACCTTCAGCGCCATCACCACCTCCAGTACCAGAACCATCAGTACCGGATTAGTCGGTGGATGAGCTCAAATCGCTTTTATATGCAAAATTGATGGCTTCACAGAGTGAAGATGCTGAAGATGCTGATTTAGTTGGTCTTCTTCGCCAACAGATTGAAACAAACCCTGTTATTAGAGCCTCTGAGTTCTTGACTTTCCAAGATGTGTTCAACGCTAATTTCTCAAAACTGAAAAGTTCAATAGATACTCTTGCTGACAAAGTGTCTATTCTTGAAGAAACCTGCAGATCTCAAGCCGAATCTCTCAAAAGAAAGCATGACGATCAGGACCCTGATAGTCATGAGGAGGAGATGAAGAGACCGAGATTGGCTGAGACATCTGCACAGGGAGAAAAGGTGGGGGAAAAGTCAGGTTCTCAAGATGTCAACGTTCAAAAGTTTTGCTCCGGAGTCAGTACGGGAAAGAATAATAGAGGCGATTGTAATTGAAGATGAAGAAGAAGTGGTGGCAAGTCCTACGATCGAGCCAATGGTTGAAAAGCCGGCGGACTCCACTGTAGAGACAAGGTTGCTTATGGACTTGTCAGCCAATGTAGGTTTCAACAGTATGTTTACATCTACTTTGGGTGGAGAGCAGGATTTCGGTGAAGACGTGGAGTATATTGATGAATCTACTGGATTATACTTTGATTTTGAAGATGATCTAGAAGAAGGAGATCCAGAATTTCCTATTCAAGGTGATCCACAGTCTGCTCCAGAATCTTTAACTGCTGATCTACCTACTGCGCCAKAAACTAGCACTCCAAAGCCAACTGTTGAATCTACAGAAATCTTCACAAAGGGTTATATTCCATTCCATATCAAAGCAAATTATTTTGGTTATGATCGAGAACGGATCCGAGAGCCGTACCTTGAAGATGTCTATTTTGGTATTTTCATTCGTCACAGGAAGCTTATTAGTGCTGACAGAGTATTAGGGATCCACAAAAAGCCTAAAGAATTCAGAACAGAGTATAGACATATCTTGAAGTCTAAATTCCAGCCAATCAGCCAAGTACGTACCAAGCATAGGATTGTCTCGATAAAACAGATAGATGCTCAGAGACTCCGTAAAATTTGGTATCCTGTTTTTACTGTCACAAGACAGGATGGCCAGATCTGGAGATTTAGTGAAGCTGATTTCACTAACATGTACTTAGATGATTTTGAGTATTTG
>NW_020203345.1:10549-18290 GCF_001531365.2 Cynara cardunculus var. scolymus | reverse complement strand
ATTAGACTCAAAGCTGATGAATGATGAAAAGGCTGTGGAATCCGAGCGAATGAATATCAAAGAAAGATATCTGCTCGTCAATGCTATCAATCTGCTCGAGGAGAAAATTCAATACCGAAATGCTCTAAGAAGGTATGAGAAGATTCTTGGACTGCGCAAAACGAAATTTACAAGAGTCCAAACTTGAATCCAAAGGGGGAGAATGTTGGGTTCAAGATTAGAGCTAAAATGTTGTATTCAATTTTCTCCAGTAGCTTAGCTTTATTGTAATTAGTTTAGCTTTATTTTCCTTAGTATTAATAGTCTTTCCTTTGTAATTGTAATTACACAATTGATTACATCATTAATTCTGAGAAAAGGTGATTTGACAGCCAAGTAATTCTCTCTCCAATCTATCTTACATTCATCTTTGTTCTTGAGATTTTATGATGATTACATCAAGATTCGTATGAAATCTGGACTTTTCACGTTTGTTGGCGAGGAGTAGAGGCAGAGGGGGGTAGCCTTTGGAATGGTACTGGTGGCGGCTACTGGCTGATTCTCCCTTTCTTGACGGCTTTGAGGGCCAGACAGATCTGGGTCCTCATCGTCGTCAAGCCTCTTCTTTTTCGAGGCCTCGGCACATGCAGTTGGTGGCTCCATCTTCCTCTTCGGCCTCTGTACATCCGTTGGAGGCATGGCCTTGATCTTTGCCTCAAAGAGCTCGACGATCTCTGATGCAACAGTTGTGGCTTTGAGAATTTCCATATCTGTATGGTATTGGAAAGCAGCCAACGAACGACGCACTTCGGCTGTTGCCTCCTTAGCTTTGCTGTTGAAGTCGGAAGTGAAGTCGGTCACCTTCTAAAGGAGTCTGTCACTTAGAGCATTCATTGTTGACTGGGTGACATAGTGAACCGGTACATTAAGAGGAATGAGCCCTGAGCGTCTTGAGATGAAGTGGAAGCTCCATCCCTCTGAATGTGTGCAAGAACCCATTGTAGGGTCTCTGCATTGCATTCCGTCAATTCCTAAAGACGATCGAGGCGAGAGGCATTTGTCAAAGACTCAGCCCTCAATACTATTAAGGATGATCGAACTTTGTTAGGACTGAAAATCCGTATTAAATTATATTTGTCTTGAAAGTTACTATTGTCTATAATTAAAATAGACATCGTGTTTGACTTTTCTGTAAAGTTTGACTTTAACTAGGTCTTTAATGTTTGACCCTATATAAAGGGTAAAGTCTTGTAATTGTAAGTAGAGGAGCTTATTTGTAAAATACTAATACGTATGAAAGAGAGTTTGACTACACTTTGATTGTTGATTTTTTCTCTCTACTTCTCATACATGTTCTTGAATATTCATATCAGATCTGCCATTATTGTTGAAACTCATATGAAGATTGATCATTATTAGGGACTCACAATTGGTATCAGAGCAGGATTGTGCACGAAATCAGAAGAAGAAATCAAAGTTTTGAAGATTCTTTTTAGAAAGTTTTTCTGGAATTTTTTTTTGTTCTTCGTGTTTTCGTGTTCTTCGTGTTCTTCATTTTCTTTGAATTTGATCCAAATTTTTTTCAATTTGTTGTGTTTTCATGTTAAAACCTTGATCAATCTGCTCGGAATTGAATAGTGAATCTTTGTTAAACACAAAGTTTTGAGATTTGATCATTGTTTTTCAAGATTTGATCGTTTTTAGTGTTTTTAAAAGTTTTTTTGTGTTCTTATTTTTTTTTTTTTTAAACCAGTGTTTTTGATTCATTTTTTTTTTGTTAAAAATCTTTTGTTTTCGTGTTTTTGAGTCTAAACTGTTCAGTCCATCCGGATTGGCCCATCCGGATTAGGCCCAACAAGAGTCAATCGCTTAGTCCATTTTATAGATCGCTTGCTTAACCAGACTTCATAAATCGCCTGGCTTAACCTGATTTTGGTAAATCGCCTGGCAAATCACTCGAGTAGTGATCGGAGACTGGTAAATCGCTTGGCTTTAACTTGACTTGGTGAGCGGATTCTATAAATCGCTTGGCATAACTCGCAAGTCGTGACCGGAAGTTGGTAAATCGGACAGAGCTTAACCGGGTTTGTTGTTCATCGCTCAGTTCTTCACCCGATTTAGACCTAAATCGCTCAATTGGGTTGATCGGATATCTAAATCGCTCATTGATTCGTATTGGACTTGACCCGATTTCATCTTCCTCGCTCATACCTTCATCCAATTTCAAGATTCATCACAGGTTCATACATCGCACAAATTCGGGTTCGTCATAACATAAGCGAGATTCAAGGATTCTGCTAAATCGCTCAAACATTCGGATTTCTAAATCGAACAGGCTGTTGGTTTCTCTTTAAATCGCTCATTGTCTTTTCCATTTTTAGTCTAAATCGCACAAAGAAGCTTTCGGTTTGAGGTAAATCGCTTGGTAATCTGCTTGAACTTTTAAATCGCTTGATTGAGAGTATAACCGGATTTGACCTAAATTGACGAATACTATGACCGGTTTTGTATAAATCGCCTGTAGTCGTGATCGCTCAGATTTTGTGTGCGATTTAAGAAATCGCTCAACCTCTGGCTACAACTTTGTTCGAATTAGATTGTCGTGTTTGTTTAGTTTTTGGATTTGGGAAACAGAATTGTTTGATTTCTCACTACATCACACAAAAGCAATATTCAGATTTGGTTTCTTGTAAGTTTGTTCAGTCTAGAAATATGGATGCTTTGAACCTTGGTAAGGTTGTTAATCTCTATTCTTGATTGGGGTCGGAATTCTTTGTTAGCCACCGTGAACTATGAAATTGAGCTTATCTCTTTTACTAAGGAGAAAGAGTCATGGGATATGAACATCCACGAGAAAATTGAGGCAATTGGTAAAAGAAGGAAGAAGGGAATGTGCTTTTGACTTGTTGTGGTAAAAGTTTTTGACTTGCATGTGGTAAGAGATTTTGACTTGCTGTTGTGTGTTTTTTTTTTTGAACGGAAACCATGCAAATTTTATAAACCATAAAGAAAAAGTACCGCACAGCAACCAATTACCAGACTTGCTGTTGTGTTATATGCAGCAAAGGAGCAAAATTGTTGTGCTTTTGATTTGCTGTTGCTGATAAAAGGTGTTCCATGTTGTGAATAATGCTGATGAATCAAACAGTGTAGCCTGCAGACAGAGTTTCCAAGGAGATTTTTTTTCTTGACAGAACCAGTGACATTGGTTGAACAATATCAATAGAGGGTTGCAGATTCTGAAGTGTGCTGTTTCTTTTGACTTAGGTGTAACCAGACCCATTTTCAAGCATATTGTTAATTGGGTTTACATTCTGTTTTGCTATCATAACTGTTTTGCTATTTCCTCCGAGTCTTGTAAAAGACATATTAACATTTTGTTTGTTGGACAATTCTAGAAGAGTAATTGTTGAAATCTCGAATTGTAGATTCAACAAGATCGGACAGTATCCCAATTGGTTTTGGTATTAATCGCATGACTAGCAGGCACATATAGTTTGGACAGGATTGTAGTGTTTGAATTGTTGATAAAGGATTGTAGTGTTTGAATAATTGAAGCTCAAGATCACATCAGATAATCAGTCTGACTATTGAGAGTAGTAGTTGGCAAGTTTGAGTTTTGTGGATATTATTAACAGTGAGCGTGTAGTTTTAACAAATGCAGATGGTACTAGATTGAAGAAAGGCAGCCACATAAACAGAAACCTACTCACTTTGCCAACTGTGATCAGGAAGTTAAATGGTAGGAAGAATTTGAACAAGTGGCTTTAGGTGGACTTGACTGCATTGCACACTATTTTTTTAAGCCCATCTTCTTTTAGCTCTTTTTAATTTTTTTTGATTTTAAGCTTTTTTGGATCATTGTTTATCTGTTTTGTGTTTTGTGTCGTATAAACTGTTTTTAATCAGTTTTAACTGTTTACAACAGTTTTGACTGTTTTTACTGATTTTGACAGTGTTCGTTGTTTTTATCAGTTTTTGTGTTTTTCTGTGTGTATTTGAGCCTCATTGAGAGAAATGATTGCTGAGCTGGAAAAGAGCATAGTGGATTATAAAGATAAATACATAAATATGTTCTATAAGAATCATTCAAATCTGGAATTTATCAAAGATTTTAAAAAGGGATCATAAAGAAGAATGTGATAGAATGAGACAGACTTTCAGTATAAGATTGAAAAGCTTGAGAAAACTCTGAGTTTGGTCTGGAAAAACTATGATGATGATTTGAAAACTTGGAGTAAAGCTAATAAAGATTTGTTCAATAAACTTCAAGAGCTGTAAGCTGAGAGAAACTCTTCGGGAAAAGATAATACAGATACTGAGGACTTAACTGGAAAATTTCATAAATCTCAGAGTGAGTTAAAGAATTTACTGGAGTTAGAGAAAGGAAAAGTTTTGGAGTTTGAACAAAGTTTGAATACTGAAAGATCAGTTTTTGAAAAAGAGAAGAAAAGATTTTCTGAAATAGAAAAAAGATTTGATGCTGAACGCCTATCTTATGAGAATAAGATAAACTCTCTCGAGTTAAATGCTAAAATGCTTTTAAAGCAAATATCTGATTTTGAGAAGCTAATCATCTTGGAACGAGCCAAGAATGATAAAGAAAATAAATACATCACCGAAGACTGTCAGAGTCAATTACAGAAATTGTCTAAAACCATTGATCTAAAGCAAAAGGCTTTAGACGAAGAGAAGAAGCAATTTGCCTTTGAGAAAAGAAATACTTCAAAGAAGTATACAACAATCGCTAAAGAGCTGGCAAATAAGAAAAAGTGGCTTGACATTGCCTCGAAGAATGACAAGAGCAGCTCAAATGAAGAGAAACGAGAGTTGATAAATCAGAAGAGAAAGTTTGAAATGCTTCAGAAGGAGTTAGAAGGTAAACTCCTGGACACTACAAACAAATTGTCTGATCTAAAGACAGACCTTGAAACTGAGATGAAGATGAAAACTAAACTTAAAATTAAATTTGATTTAGTTAMTGCTGAAAGAGACCAGCTTTTACAAAAAGTCAAAGACTTTTCATGTGCTAAAAGCCCAACTGGTTCTCAATCACAGTGTAAAACTAGCTTCTATGACTGTTCAAAATCGAACAGTTATTCTAGCAACCCTAAATCTACTGTTTCTAAGAACTATTCTCRYTCTTCTAATCAGTATTATCAAGGGTATGTCATTGGATCACCCAATTATTCTTCTAAGATTAAAAGCATTTGGGTTAGTAAATCTGAATTTGTTTTAACTCGTACTCCTGTTGCTACTAATAATCTTCCTTGTTTTGTGAGATCCAATTCTGACTTGATAAATCTTAGCAAGAAAAGGATCATGTGCTCCACATGTAAATCAACATATTTTGTGAACAAGAAGATATATAACAGATGGAGTACAAGCAACAGATATCAGAACAATTCAAAAGGTAAGAACATGTATGATCACAATTACTGGTACGGTTTATATTTTATTCCTGATCATCCTGTTCACAGTGCTGAAAAGAAAATATCTTATAGAAATAAATGGTTTGGAAGTTATAACATACCCCAACCCGATACTAACAAAATAGGACCCAAATTCATTTGGGTACCAAAATCTACTTAATCTGGTTTTGCAGGTGTGTCAAGTTTGTGCTGATCAGAATATCATTTCAATGATACACCAATGCAGGGGGAGTTGTAATCTATTCCAAACAAGGCTTCTAAACATTTCAGTTCAGGACCCATGCTTTACCGAGTGTGGTTTCTAAACACTCAGTTTAGAACCCGTGCTTAAAATGTTTTCTTTTTAATTTTTGAGCTTAATCGAATCATTTCTATAATCTACTTTCTAGGTGGAGTCTCTAGAAAGTTCAATAAATGTTTTTTTTTCGGAAAATAATTTTTTTTTGATAACGAGTACATTTTCTGAACAGGTATTTCCTGAGATTTACTTGCGTAATTTCTCATCGATCATAACTCCAATACCTGTTTCAGCTATTCTTGAAACTGTTATTATCACGTCTCTTAAAATGATAATCATTTTCGGTGATAATACGCTCGTTTCTATTCAAATTTGTTTTGTGATATTTTTTTTACTTTGATTGATATACATTCAATAATTTTTTTGAATATCAGAATCTGTAAACTCATTCTTACAGATCTTCATTCATTTCTCTCATATATACCGAATAATCTGATCATTGTCGCATCGTTCCTTGTTAATTGTGCTTAAAGCCAAAAAATTTGATAATTTTTTATCTGATCAATATGCTTTAAAGATATAATATTTTGATCAACCATTCTGATCAACTGAGCATACTGTTTTAGGAGGGACTGAGTGCTAATCAGAAATATCACAATGGAATGTCAGAACCGACAAACCTACCCATGAGGACAACCATATCTGAGAGCTTTATATACAAAAGGGTTTGTGTGCTGAGACTAAAATGAAAATGAGAGGGGCAGTTGTTGGGAGATTAAAAGAATTGACGAGAGTTGTGTCAGGATTAAAAGAATATAAGAATCATGTTCCAAACTTCTAAAATCTGGGCATACCACACAATCTATTAGTTCTCAATTCTTTCGAGACTAATATTGAATAAGGCAAAGCCCAGGCCAATTTTTGTCATAACCCCACCAGCTACTCATTTATCTCTCAACAGATAAGTGTTTCAATAACACTTGGGGCACGCAGCTCATCATCTCTTAATTTCTCATTCGAAGAAAGTTGATATTGAATTAGAAGGATATATGTCCCCCCTTCAAGTCTTTTTGATCACATATTGAGTCTGATAAATTTGTGTAGTACACATGGTTTATCTTTTTGAGCCTAAACAGAAGCATACGTTGCTTTATTTTTCTACACTACACAGATTTAGCATTTTATATGTTAATTTGCCAAAACATTCATAGATATGCTATTCTTAAGCTATCGATGATTGAATGGAAGACCTGGTGAGATGAGCATCAAAAWGKCTCATATATACAGTACATCCGTTGTACTAAGTATATCTGTTATACTCACAGGCCAATCTTTTTTATAAGATTGAAAACAATTTCATTCGTTGAAATTGGATGTTACCTTCTCATTCCCTTAATCTGAAAGGATTAAACAAGTGGATTTGCAAAGATCTACTTAAATTTTCATGAATTAACGACTTACATGGAAATTTTCATTCATTCTTGTTTATGATGGAATGATTCTCATTTCATCATAAGGGGGAGTATGTAATAATGAATGAAATATTCATTTCCGAACATTTCAAAGGGATTCTGATGTAAAGATTAAGGGGGAGTAACTTCAAATTTGACAAAAGACTCAAAAGAAGTGCGACTGGAGATGATTCCAAAAGATTATTCCGATGCTATGTAATATTCGGGTTTTAAGCTTTGATTAAGATTTTTGAATATATATATATATATATATATATATGTGTGTGTGTGTGTGTGTGTGTTAGGGTAATGTGAAAGTGTGTGAAGGTATTGAGGTGTATAGCCGGCTTAGTAAAAGACGGCCATACACTTGCTATAAATAACAAGTGTAGATTTAATTGCAAGGTTTTTCTGATTTTCTGAGAGTTTCTTCATACATTGAGAGAGTAATTGCAGGTTCAAATCCATTCAACTATCTTTTGTAAGGTGAGTGTATACCGCTTTAAAGTATTGGTTATTAATTATGTTACTGCTAGAATATGTTATTTATGAACTGCATTTCATAAATATTTGTATCTTCTTAAACCACCCAAGTGTTGACCGGTTTATTCTTAAACCGCCCAAGTGTTGTCCGGATATCT
>NW_020203345.1:3787-10139 GCF_001531365.2 Cynara cardunculus var. scolymus | reverse complement strand
AAAGGCGATGTAACCGCGAGAGAGATGAAATGGCGGTGTAACCGCGAGAGAGATGAAAAGGCGGTGTAACCGCAAGAGAGATGAAAAGGCAGTGTAACCGCGAGAGAGATGAAATGGCGGTGTAACCGCGAGAGAGATGAAATGGCGGTGTAATCGCGAGATAGATGAAATGGCGGTGTAACCGCAAGAGAGATGATATGGCGGTGTAACCTCTAGAGAGATGAAATGGTGGTGTAACCACGAGAGAGATGAAATGGCGGTGTAACCGCGAGAGAGATGAAATGGCGGTGTAACCGCGAGAGAGATGATATGTGATAGATATAGATAAAATGTTTGTGATATACAKGTTTGATTCTAAACTGCTAGTTTAGAAAGTATGTTGTTGATATGAGTTATATACACTCACTAGACCTTTTGGGTCTAACGCTCAGTTGTTGGACTAACCTGTTTTGCAGGTCATTATACTTCGCAGGATAGAGGTAAGGGAAAAGTTTAGAATTGATGACTTTTAGTTACTCATAAATGTATCAATGAAAGTTTTTGTTAATCTGTATTTTGTAAACGATGTTACATTTTGTGTTATGAGTAATATCATGTGGATTATTTGTATGGTGGAAATTGTGGGTTGTTACAGTTGGTATCAGAGCCTTAGTTTAAGGGATCTAGGTATTTGTGAAATACTTAGACTTAAACTAGAGGTGTGGAAGTTATAATAATATGTTTCACTAGGACTATGAACATGGGGAATATGTTATAGTTGAACCTATTATGAGAAAGATAGATTATATATGATTGATATAATCTGAGTTATGGATAGACTTGAGTATAAATGTGTTATTATGTTTTGATTATGAGAATAATCATGTGTGTTTAAATATGATAGAAAAAGTTATACACTGAGAAATGATAGATAATCCCAATCAATCAGAAAGGACCTCTACTGGTTATAGAAGAGGTCGAGGAAGAAGAAACGTAACACAAGGAGAGGACCCGGATAATGTGATGACGATAGAAACGTGAAGTCGTAGCAGGGGTCGAGGAAGAGGTAGAGGTACTAGACAAGAATAGGAACTGTCGGCTCAAGAAAGTTGAATGTCTGGTCATGGAAGAGGAAGGGCAAGGGGTGGACACAATGTAAAACCCATTTTTTTAAAAGTATAAATAATATTATATGAGCCTTTAAATATATTGTTTTAAATTTATTTGAAGTGTTAAAAATATTTACGTAATTAATTAAAGATTATAAAGTAGAAATCTTAAATAAATAAATAATAAAAAGAAAGACAAAAATGAAAATAAAATAAAAGTGTTTTTTTTTTTAATTATTGGACCAAAAAAATGTAAGATATTATGTCAGGAGGGATCTGATGGTAAATGTCAGAAACTTGAGGGGGGCCGAATGTCATCTTTTTCAAAGATGAGGGACCTGTTTTTGTCAAAAGTACATAATTGTTTGAGAAAATGACCCATCAGCCTAAAACTCGCGATTTGTCTGATTTCTTCAACTAATAAGACAAAACTCTTGGCATATAAATTATAGAGCTCTGGCTTAGGAACGTTTTGGTTCAAATAGCTCGAAAAATCGTTGAGTTTTGGGAGAGAAATATGAGTTTGAAGTTCGGAATAAAAAATCTCGGTTTTTCACCCATTTTAGGTGAGATTCTTAACCAAATCTCTTGATTTTTATGTCTATGACTGCGTTTTTAAGTACTCTATCAAACCCCAGTAGCCTCATGTCTCATATTTGTGTTTTAGTTGTTCGATTTTTATGTTTTTGAGTCGTTAAGTTTTAGTTTTAAAAACAAACTTTAAATGAGTATATGGAACTTATTTCTTGATGAAAATTCGTGTTCTTTATGTCAAAGTGTGGTAAAAATATTACCAAGAGTTTGGCGCAAAAAAAATGAAGAAAAACGGTCAAGAAATGAGCCATTTTCAAGCTCAAAGAGCTTGAAAACGCGCAGCAATGGCTGCAGTTTTTCGTCCTAGTCACCTGCTGTTTATATTAAAAATAATTTGGAAGGAGAGCGCCGAGGCCAGGTTTCAAACCCACGACCTCACAGAAATGCCCAACACCTTAACCAGCAGGCTATGTATGAGGTTTGTTACTTTATATGCGTTCATATTTTTAATATGTTGTATACATCTGAGTTTCAGAAATTAACTTTTAACACTTGCAGTTTTAGAAATTTAATTTCTCTATATAAATTTTATGAAACTTTCTTCAAGTTTTATTTGTATTTTGTAAAATGCAAACTTTGACCCAATTTCGATTATTTATCCCGTTTAGTTACCAAAATGACCCTTTAAATGGGAAATCGATATTTTAGCAATACTTTGCGTATTTGCTTTCAAAATTACCAAAATAACCATATATCTTGGGGATTAGTCTATGAGCTTCATTTTTATATTTTTATTTTTATAAAATTACCAAAACGACCTTATATGTGGAATCGGTATTTTAGCAATACATTACGTATTTGCTTTATAAAATTACCGAAATGACCCAAGGTATTGGGAATATGTTTATAAGTGTTATTTTAAATCTAATCCTTATGAAATTACCAAAATGACCCTACAATGTGGAAATCGGTATTTTAGCGCTACTTTACGTATTTGCTTTATAAAAATTACCGAAATGATCCTATGTCTTAGGAATTGGTATCTAAGCTTTATTTTGATTGTTATCCTTATGAAATATACCAAAAATGTTCTAAATTAGGGAATAGGTTAAAGTTATACCATTGGTATTCGGCTTCTTAAGATTACCAAAATGCCCCTAGACTTGGAAAAGTGGTATTCTAAATATTATTCCGAGTATTAATTACGTTGAACTTTAAAGTTATGGAACGACCATTATTTATACGTGTGTGACATGTTGTCACCTTTATTTACTTGCAAATCTTAAACGAGACGTTTTCGTCACAAGACATTATTTACCTTGCAAGCTATTATTTTAATTATTTTTGTAAAATATTTATTATTTAAGAAAATATGAAGTTTTTATAAAATGTACGAGCAACAATTAATATTTTAACGACGTCACATTATCAATAATATTTCAAGAAAATATTGGAGTGAAACATGAGATATAATGTTATCATGGGTTGATCAATAAAAGGAAAAGTCGTGTTAAGATTGTTAAGGAATAGTAATCAATTTAATTACGATTATTTAAGATGCTTAGGAATGGTATAAATTATCATGTAGGTTGCCGTTTTTGAGAGAAAGACCTATCGAACATTACCAATTCAAGGTGAGTACATTATGCGATTTTTATGGGATATATATATGATTATTACAAAAGTATTTTATCCATGATATTTGCATGGTGTGTTTATATGCATATGATGATAACTTGATTATTTAATGTGCATGATATTTAAGTATATGCATGATATGAAATATGATGTGGATGAGAAAGATTATGATGACTTGATATTATCAATATGATATTCAATTATGTGTATAATGTGATAAATGACGATGATGCATATGTGATTTATGTTGTCACTTGCATTAGATGAATGTTGCATGTCACGATGAGATTTGCATTAATGAGTAAGTATTGCAAATAAATGATAGGCAACTAGTATGATTCGGCAAGATTCGTCCACCGTATGGGGTGGGTTGGACATGAAAGGAGGGCTTGCAATTCCGAGGTCTTGGAGTCCTCGTCTATAGAATACGCCACATACACAAAGAAAAATGACGAGCCGAGGCCTCACTTGCAAGATAATAATTAAAATACACTAAAACACTGTTTTGTGTGTGCATGTGATCATGAAACCGTATTGTATTCACTAAGCTTTTTGCTTATACTATACATGTATATATCTCAGGTGTCATTTGTCAGTAGACGAGTGAACGAAGAAAGACGGGACTATGTTTTGAATCATGCTTGATTAGATATTTTAATTAGCATTGATTRBKTTAAAGTATTTTACGCTTCCGCAATTATGTAACGAATTATGTTAAACATATTATGCGTGTTTGAAATTTTAAGTTCGTATTTTTGATCAAGACATAAGTTATTAAGAATGACATCACGGCACTCGAAAGAAAGAAAAAAAAATCGGGGCGTGACACACAATGTTCCTGATCCCGGATATATTATCCTAGAAATGTTGACAGCAGAGTTGGGAAAGTTCCAAGAAAGTTTGGTAAATTTGTTGGGGCGTACAGCCCAAAATAATCCAGAAGTGGTAAGAAATTCCGATTATCAGGAGGAAGCCGGAGCTAGTACACCGGTAACTGGTACATCTGTACCCCTTACTTCGTCCTCAGTACAAACAGGAGGAGATATCAAAATGTTTCTTGCTTGTAAACCTCCCAAGTTTTCTGGTGAGCTTGATCCTGTTAAAGTTATGTGTTGGCTTAAAGAAATAGAACTGAGTCTGCAAATCAGTAAAAGTGCAGAAGAGGACAAAGTCATGTTTGCTGTATCTCGTCTAAGATCAAGTGCTTTGTACTGGTGGGAAGTTTTGTCCAGTTCAAATCCGAATATCTTGAAAACCATGTTGTGGGAATAATTTGTGGTTAAGTTTAAAATGCAGTATTGTCCTGAAGCTGCAGTAAGAAAGTTGGAAGATGATTTCTGTTGGACCTGCAAATTTAGCTTTGATATTTGATATAATACTCTGAATGAACTTTAAGATGATTAAAGTGCAGAGGAAACAATATTAAGAACAAAACAGAGTAAAATAAACCAAGAATACACAGTGAAGAAGATGAACAAGGAGAATAGCTTCAAGGTTTTTCAATTCAATTGAAAATTTAGACGATTATAATTCGGAAGCACACAATTTACAAAGGCCTAAGCTGCTATTTATACTAGTCCCTAACGACTTTACTGACAAGATCTTAAAAGAGAGAAATCATCTAAGCCATCCAAATAAAGTCGATTAAAGACCTAGTCACGAGAGAAGCACATGCAGCTAACAACCTTTGAAAAAAAACAGCAGAACAAGATCTTCACTGAAGACGAATCCGCAGACCCTCTGTGAGCCATCTCAAAGGCTCTGCTGTAATTGACTTGTATGATCTTATTGCTGGAGGACCATTTTCCAGAACCTCTGTGAGAGACATCAGAGGTTCTGTCATTCTTGACTTGCACGATGAAACAACTTCTGATGCTAGTCCTCTGTTGTCTTCTGTGGAAGATACCCTTCTGTCAACACTTGCAAAATACTTTTTCATACTTTTACATTAAGTGAATATTAGAGCTAACAATCTCCCCCTAAGTATGAAAAAAGTAGAATTTGACAAATGGATGCAAGTAATGAATAAATGAAAGAATTACAAGAGGAGATTAAACTCATCCTCTGAAAAGAATTACAAAATTGAAAGAATAGAAAAATTTGTTTCTCGGGCCTATACTATTACAGAAGATTAGTCCACAACAGAGTCTGGATAGTCATCTACGGCAAATTGCAGATCTGACTTGATAGTTTTGTAGACTATGAATATCCACTCTCTGAAGGAGACTTGAACTTTGATTGTTTCCAGAAGACCGGTCACTTCGTCCGCCCTTAGATGCCCTCTGTGCACCTATGATGCTACTAGGTTGAACACCCACTCAAGAGACTCTGTCGAATACTTGTTCACCTCTACCAGATCAAAGAACCTTAGAATCTCATCCTTGTCCAGGAAAACAAACCCAAAGATGGGATTGTGGACAATGGTGTTTGGATGAGACCTAAGCAACCAACTAGGCCTGTTCTTTGGAGGGGAAATCTTCAAAACTGGTTGGGCCAACCTTATCGCGATATCGAAGTCCTTCTGGCTGTAGTATTTTACTTGAGCGCGCATTACTTCGATCAGCCTTCTGAGAGAAATCGAATAGCTTGACCTTCTCTCTATGTACTTGTTAAGAATTTTGTGCAAGAAGATAAGGTCAAATACATAGAGGTTGCGGAGGTCAGCATCCGTGAACGTGTAGAGGTTGCCGTCATCCCTCTTCACCACATATTGAGAGTAAAGCGTGGTCTTCTTTAGCATGGTTCGTGGAGATATGGTTTCAAGAGAAGAGATCACATGCTCTGAGAAGACCTGCTCGCGTGGCCTTGTGAGTTTTGAGAAGTGGAACTTTGCAGCGGCAAAGGGTATTCCTGTAAGCTCTGGGTTATACGGGGGCTCTGTGTCCACGGCAGAGTAACGCCACCGCAGAATCTCCTCCACAGTGGTTACGGGCTCTGTGCGTACTTTCTGCGTAGGAATCTTGCTCATAGATTCAAGTATCTCAGAAACCCTCCCTACTGTGGCAGATTCTAGCATTCTGGTTTCTTCTTCTTCTAGTATCAGCCTCTGGGTGGACCCCTCTGGTAGGATTGGCTTGACAGTTCCTACCAGA
>NW_020203345.1:0-3117 GCF_001531365.2 Cynara cardunculus var. scolymus | reverse complement strand
TCTCCATCTTTTGAATGACCTCCTCAGCAATCACAGAGGCAGTGTTGATATCCATCTCTATGGCCCATTTCATCTTAGAGATGCAGTGATAGATCTCATTTCTGAAGTTATCACCTTCTTTGACGAGTTTCTTCGTGCATTCTCTTATAGCTTCGTTGCTTGCTCAGGCTTCCTTGAGGAGTTGGTCAGTGTATTTCTGCACGATCTTTCCAAGGGCCTCAACCATTGCATCTAGCTCTCTGCGAGTGGCTAGATGGTTAATATTAGCCCTGGAGGATTTAGAGTCAATGCCATAGGTGACTGTATCCCTTTGATCTTGTCCTTGAATGCAGAATAATCCGTGTAGCCGGCGAAAATAAAGTCTACAGCAAATTGGGTGGCAACCTCTGATAGTTCTGTCTTGAGCTTTTGGATTGAAGAAGGGTTGAGTGACAAGGCGTTGAAAGCTTCTGCTAGATCATCTTTGTTGAGGACAGAGCCCTGAAGGGCTGAAACGGTTGCCTTGAGCTCAGAAGTTGTGGAAGTCAACTCCTTCAGAGCCTATGTGAACGGTGCGAGAGCCTCTGTCGCCGGTTGTGAGGAAAATAAGCTTTTCAACTCATCCATCCTCTTGAATTCCTCTGTGGCAAAGGTTTGTAACTCTTCCTTCGTCACATAAGTACTCTGGGAACCTAGATCACCAACACATGGTGACCTAGTAGCCTCGGAGTGTGAGGCACCCTCAGTGACTGGTTTTTCGATGTCAGGTCAGGGACTTCCACTGGATCCCCGAACATCTCCAAGTGGAGAGCCTACCAGTGTTCTGTCGATGTCGTGCTTAGCAGGTTCAGAGCCTAACTTGGCAGAGGGATCGAGTGGAGAYTTTGGGCGTTCTAGACCCGCAGTCTCTGTGAACCTCTCATATGCCTCTGAAGCATAACTTGGTTGTTCACTCAAGTGTGGAGGGGCAACGGATGCCTCTCTGGGTTGTGACGAGTCCTTGGGTGAATGGACTCTAAATTTAAAACCAGCATCCTTTTGAGAGGATGTTGGAGTTGATTGTGGTTCCCGGGCTGTGCATTTGATAGAGGACGAAAGAATGTCCTCTGGTCCTCTGCGAGGTTTGTTGGTTTAGGGCTCAGCGTGTGCACGCCTTGTTCAATAGGGGTTCCCTSTAGAACAGGGTCCCTAGAAATGTGGGTAGCACTAGGAGGGGGGCTAGGATGTGTGCCTTCGACATCTTTTACTCCCTCTTCTATCTCCAACTCTTCTTCTTCGTCGTCTATTACGACTTATGTCCCCAAATCCGCTACCTCTGTGGGCGCTTTAAACTCTTGTTGGATGTGTAAGAGTACATCGTGTATCTACTCTGTTGGGGACTCTTCGTGAACAACCTTGCRCAACCTTCTGCGCTTTGGAGCAGCCTATGCGGGGCTTTCTTGGAGTACARCCTCTRTGACCWCAACCWCTGCRGGTTGGGCCTTCTTYGATTTCTTCTTCTTTGGCTTTTGCAGAGGACTGCTTGGACCCTCTTCTTCTGCGGGTCTCTTCTTCCCTTTCTTTTTCTCAGAAGAGTCAACACCCTTCTGAGTCTTCTTAGTCTTCTTTGGTGGGGGACTTKCTACTCTMGGTCTGTCCTCACTCACCTCTCTAGCCTCTGCTGGCTCCTCCATTCTTCCCTCAACCCTCATTTTTTGYACTCTCTCTCCTAAGRGGATWCCTATGCATGGAGGGGTTTCAGGGACCGGCTCTGGCCTCCTGTATCCACGTCTGTACGTTTTCCTATCTCTGTGGCTAAGGTATTTGAGCATGGCTTTAGATAGAGGTCTTGGGCTTCTGTACCCTAGCTCATGTTCTGTGGGGTGGAACTCCTTCATTGGATACAGACGCGCATTAGGCTCTGCAGAGGGCAGCTTCTCTGCTAACATGTCGCCAAGGACCAGACCAAAGAACCTTTGCAGAATTAGATTTGGATGATTTAGGTCCTCTTTGGCCTTCTTCTGTGCCTTCACTTTAGATTTCTCACCCCTCTGAGTAGCGCACTTCTTCTTGATTAATCCCACCATGTCTTCGAATATGAGCAGTGCGTAATCAAGAGGCAGGTTGAAATAGATTCCATATACGATGGAAAGCATGGCGTGAGAGGCTTGGTCATGGCTGCCGACCTTCCCTGTTAGACAGCAATTCACGATCGAGAATAGAGTGCTCCAAATTGGGGGAAGGCCTTTTCTTTTGAATTCAGTCCTCTTAGCAATTTTTGTCTTGGCAGAGTAGGAGTGAAATTCAAGAAATTGGATCAATTCCGCGTTTGTTGGGGTTGGGGCAAAGGTATCCAAATTAAGAGTTTCCAAGGAGGGTAGACGGAGGGCTGTTCGCAGGGTATTCACATTTAGTTCCATTGGAAAAATCGATTTAACAGTCGGGTGTGAGGCTTAACCTACGATGCTCAACCCAGAATTATCTAGGGTAGTGATATACGAGCTAAGCAAGAATTGGGTAATATATGTTTCAGGGGTAGGTTTAGTGGCTGAGAGAGCAAAGTATAATGGACGGTTATGAAGAATTTCAATGAGGGGATAGGTGAATTCAGGGAAGCCAGATGAAGATGGAGTGAAGAAATAATTATTTGGTTTCTTTACCAGTACAACTTTCACGTATCGATTTTGGAAAAATGAACGAGCATGAGAGGTTAGAGCTTGGGATTGGGTTACTTCGTTGTCGCTTGAGACATTTGTAGATTGAGCGGAGGCAGAGGAGCTGGAAGACATAATTGCAGGTTTTGGCTGGAAAGCTTGTTCGTCGGAGTAGGGAGTATTGTAAAGGTTTACGTTTTGGGGGAAAGGGGTATTTATAGTGAGGGATTTGAAAGCGAACCGTTTATTGGGAGAAATAACGTGATGAGTGGCTATAGGGTGTGACGAATAAAAAATATGACACACAATGTTTGGGAAGACGCACGATTGATGACGTACGCCCCCGTTTCTGACACGCGCATGATTTTCTTTAACCCTTATCCACAGAACCACGCGTACCATATCAACAATAGAGAACTATTAAGAGAGTTCTGTCAGAGGCCTAAGGGTAACAGAACCTTTGTGATATGTGCGGGGTCTTCTAGAAAGTTACACCTTTATTTAC
>NW_020203344.1:10797-20801 GCF_001531365.2 Cynara cardunculus var. scolymus | reverse complement strand
GTGTGTGTATATATATGTATATATATAAACAATATCGATAACTAGAACGCATACCACGTAGACGAGACGTAAGAAGGGAAATTACAGGTGTTACACAAAAGTATATCTTCTGCAAGCTTTTCTCATCCCTTTCTCAATGTTAAGATTTTCTAGCTGATTTCGTTTTTCACCCTTCTGTAAGGGTTGAGTTTCTTCTTCCTTTTTACAATTTCAGTTCCTTTCTTACCTTCTCCTTTGATATTTGTTTCTACAGTTCTACTGTTTCTGAGTGATGATCCTCTGTGAGTTTATTCCTTGCCTTTTCAGTTCATACGTAACATCCCTTGCGCACCTTCTCCTTTGGGAAGTGTAGAGCCTTTTTTAACTGTGAGTGAGAGGATCAAATTTCTAGGTGTGAACATGAGTTTGAACTTCTTTTCAGGGAGGGTTCCTAGAGATGTAGAGATTTTTTTGTAGGAATTTCTGAAACTCCACCGAAGACGGTTGGGTAACTTGACCTTTTCTCTTGTCGTATCGATAGCCAACCGTCTTCATGGTTGTCTCTTGTCCAATGGATCCTGATGGAACATCTTCCCCATTTGCCAGTCCCTTTTCGCAACTCCTCTAGCTTGTTGATTTTAGGTCTCGACAATTATTCATGACAACCCCTTCATCAAAGTGAATTCTTTGTCTATTCCGGTGAACCGGGTCAACTATTTGGTTCACAACTTTCTGATTTCTTCCCCTTGTTTTTCTTCCAATTCGTCGACTGTCTGCCGGTTTCCCAAAGCGAGATGCTTTGATACTAATTTGATAGGAACCAAACGTTTTTGCCGGTCGACTTTCTTTCCCAACATAGGCCTTATTTAACGTAGAATCTTTATAAAATCAAGTCAAGCATTATACTTGACTTCTCATAATGCCTATTTAAGTAGTTGCTTAATTATGGAAATACAGTTGTTGCCTACTTCCCTCATGGTAGTACTATCATCGACTACTTTACTAATTATCCTAGATGAAATTTTGTAAACCTGGGTGGGCCATGGGATAATAGCATTGTTATGAAAAGCGCACCGAGGCACAACGTAAGGCACAAGCTTAAGGCCTTTCTTAGCTGAGGCACGATTGTTTCAAAGAGGCAACATGCAAGTGAAGGCGAGGGCTTTTCACATGCTACATGAAGAGTATGCGTTTGCTAGTTGATTTTATGGAAATTAGTCATAAGGAATAGAAACAAGAACTTACCAACAGGCATAGCTTCTCTAGTTCTTCTTTGATCCATTTTCCTTTTGATGATTCTTCTTTTGTCTAGTATTCTTCTATATACACAGGCACTGACGTTTCTATTTCTTGAATATACACACACACACATGCACACATATTATTCGTAGTTAATAAATTTAATCCTTTTTAGCTGATTATATTAATACATAACTTGTGGTTTGTTTGTGGCTGATTAATGTATGCACACATACATGGTAGAGTTTTTCTTGACTGAGATAGAGATGAAACATACACGCTACGGGATTGTTATTTTTTCAACAACAAATAAACTCACAGACTCATGTCTCTAAAGAGACACGAACTCATAAGCTACAGGTTGTAGAGCCTCGCTTGACCAAAGTCCTCTTGGTATACACAATCGGTGTTCTAAAAGGCTTGCCTCAACAGCCGGTGTGGCACGCCGTGGCTCAAGAGTCAAGCCTCAAGGCTCGCGTCTGAGGCCACGATACGCCTGTGGCACGTCATGGTCCAATGCCCGATTTTTGTAATCTGATATTTGATTTTTGTACCTTTGTGTCTTACTCTTTAGTTTCAAGTATATAACCTAATTTAAATTGTTTAATATCATTGACTCATTAAATAATAGTAGAAAACACATGTGTATCTATATAATTATATATATGAAAGATAGATTTGCCGCCATAAGTCACGCCTTGAAAAACGACATGACCTTGCCGTGGCTCCTAAGGCCGCCAGGCCACCCCACCCACCCCTCACGCCATTTAGAACCTTGTATACAATATAAAACTTCATTCAACGATGAAATAAATTAAAGAGGAAAAATGTTAGATTTTGTTCGATGTTATTTATTTTTCGTAGGACTTCTAAAACTGAATTAATATCTGATTGTTGGAACTTATTTCCATTGTGTTATCAAGTGTTATATATATATATATATATATATATATATATATATATATCGTGTGAGATCCAAATAAGAAGGCTAAATATTGTGAGAAGGAAAGATTAAAGGAAGTTTCATATGTGAATCATTGAAGAAATCCAGAAAAAATCTATTTAAAGATGCATATATGAACCGACGTTATAAATTATTTATATGGGTTCACCTTTGCCTCTTCAAATGGGTTTTTTCAGTGATTTGACATGAATCTTTCTTAACCATACGATCTTACCTTCTCACGATATTTTTGATTTGTTATTTGAACCGATCCCTATATTTCAAATTCACACTACACAGAAAGTAAAAGATGAGTTGGTTGTTGCAGGTTTTACTGCAAGGAATTCCCCCAAATGCAACCATAGAAGACATTGAGCGCTTCCTGGCTGGATGCGACTACGATTCATCCAATATTCGTCTGTTTTTCAGGTCAACACTGAATAGCCTTGGCCTCACCCTCCTCCATTGCAATTGGTCTATGCTTTTATATCTAATGAAATCTTTGGGTTATTACCGTTGCAGGCAGGGAGCTTCTGGATCCATCCGGATGGCGCTCGTAAATTTTCTCACCCCAACTGCAGCCATGAGTGCGATGATAACGAAAAACAGAGGCTTTTGTTATAATAACCAGATCTCGATGCATGTTCTCCAGTAACTCCAGTTATCTTCAAGCTCTTGCAATTCCTTTTGGCTTGCGAATCCAAAACTAAACTTATTCGGGTCGCGTGACACTAAATCCATAACGTACGATGTTTTAATCAGGTTTAATGCGAAATCGATTCGTGTTAGCGGTGATATTTTTAGCAGATCTTTTTTTTACTGATAATCAAATACCTAAAATGTGTAACGAATTGGTAAATAGGTATTTGGATTGGAGTCTCAATAGTTGGTGGTATCCTATAAACCCAATTTTGTTCTAGTGTTATTTTTATGTGTGTTATTGAATTTGACGAGTTGGAAGTGACGCGACAACAAAAATCTACAAAAGTAATCAATACGAGATACTCTAAAAGTTGATAACAACTTGATGGCCGCTCGATGGATCTTCCGTATAATTTAACAAGTTGTCTTATAAAACTATACGTGTACTGATGTAATGTAGCGAGATACCTCTCGATTTTAAACTTTCATTTTATTCTTTGTCAGCGTCAATTTTATAATACGATTTTCAATTATTTATCAATTTTATGGAGTATTTTAATGTATTAATAGATTTGGCACTTATCTTGTATTCACATGTGTTTATCCGTTGGTCTTATAAATATGCAGAAATAAGTTGGTCTTATAAATATGCAGAAATAAGTTGTAAAGTTACAATATCAATACGAATATATTTATATGTGAATATACTTGAATATCAAATTAAAGAGAATAAAAGGCTTTTGCTTTTTTGATATGATTTTTTCGATTACAAAATAATTATATTTACGATAATTTAGTGTAAAAAATAATAGGTAAATCTATGTAGTTTATCGGTTCGTTATGAATTAGTTTTATTAAAGAGTAAATTACGAATTTGGTTCCTGTGATTTGGTGGTTTTTAAGAAAATGGTCCCTGAACTTCATTTATTACATGTTAGGATTTATCGTATATCGTTTTGTAACAAATTGATCCCTTTTCTAACAGTCTTCCAATTTCTCCGTTAACTTTGAGAGTATTTTTGTCCTTTTCCTTTTTCGTCTTACTCAAGGAACCAATTTCGTAAGAACCACATAAACCACAGGGACCAAATCAATAATTAAGTCTATAAAAATATTTTTTTTACCTTGAGTTTTCTTAAATTTAATTATTATAATATATTTTAAATTTAGTTTTAATATATAATATATTTTTTCTTTCAAAAATTATGTATGCGCACATATATACATACATAGATACATATACATACACACGTATATATACATATGTACATAGTGAAGTTCAATCGTTGATCGGAAATCCACCAATATCAATCATTAGTTTAATTGATTCAACGGGTGATTAGATATACATTTATAACAATATTTTTTAAATTAAAAAATTTCACCAACCGTAACTTTTATTTGAAAAAAAAAATATAAACAAAAATCGAGTGAAATAAATTACACCACATTGATGTATTTTTTCATCCATCATTTTTCATGATTTTTCGATTTTTCATTTATTTAACGTTTTCCCTTGAACTCAACCCTCCCCCCCTCTCTCTTACATACAACGCTAAAATAAATGAAAAATCGGAAAACCACGATAAAACGGATAAAATATATACCAACATGAATGTCAAATTAATGAGAAAAATATGATTGGTTTTGTGGTATAATTTAGTTCGCTCAATTTTTGTTTATATTTTTTTCTTTTTTGAACAAAAAATAGGTGGAGATGAGGTTTTTTAACTTTTTTTAAAAATATTATTGAAAACGTACATTTAATCATATTCTTTGAACACATTAATCTAATGATTGATAAATATAATTGTTCTCATGAACTACATTATATATGCTTGTGTGTGTGTATGTGTGCATTTGTATATGTGTGCGTGTATACATGCGCGCACGTATAGACATACGTAATATGTCTTTTGAAAGAAAATATATTCTATATTAAAATTTAAACTTAAAGTATAATAATTAATATATATTCAAGTATAATAATTTATTTAATTCAAATTATTAAAATGTAGACTTAATTACGGATTTGGTCCTTGTGGTTTTTATGAAATTGGTCCCTCGAGTAAAGACAAAAAAAAGACGAAAATTTCCTCAGAGTTAACGGAGGAATTGGATGGCCGTTAGAGTGAGGGACCAATTCGTTACAAAACGACAAACGATTAGTTCTAATCTATAATAAATAAAGTTCAATGACCATTTTCGTAAAAGTTACTAAACTACAAGGGCCAAAACCGTAATTTACTCTTTATTAAATTTTAAGAAAGTGTACAGATACTATAGTAACTTGTAAAATTAAATTTGAGATATTTGTATAAACAATAGATAATATTTAGAGTAAATTATAAATTCTGTCCATGTAGTTTACCCCTTGGGTTCTATGAGCCCTAAAATTCATGGATAGTGTCCCTGTGGTTTCATTTTCATCACGATGGAGGTCCATGAAGTTTAAAATGCTCCGTTAAGCACCTTATGTGAGGGGTATTTTAGTTATTTCATTTCCCCCTCCATTTAAATACCCAACCCCGTCCCCACACCAACTTCATCTTCTTCGCCGCTCTCCTAAACCCTAAACTGTAAACCTACGTGGCCACAAGGGCTTTGATAACGTCTGGATTTGAACCGGGAAAAATGAGATTTCCACTATATCCCCTTAAGATTTAATCGTGAGTCATAACCCAACCCAAGTGGTTTTGTAACACCATTTAATATAACCTTAGATGTAACTCCTCTATTACTTATGGTAAAAACCCTATAAATAAATTTAGGTGTTTGAATGCTAAGCAATATTTAAACAAATCAAGCAACCATAAATTATATCAAATGTTAAGTTTAAGATCAAGAACAAATATCAAATGACATTTGGCCTAGCGGTATCGTAGTTTTTGGCCTCTTAGAAGGTCAGAGATTCAAACCTCACCAAATGTAAGAAGGGTGTATAAGCTTATTTGTTGCATTTTCCGTATATAAATATTATATACTTAAAAAGAAAGATCAAGAACAAACAACAAACACCAATATTAGTTTCACGGATAATCCAACTTAACATTATTAATTTAAGCAACCAGGATATCACTTAATTTTGGAAGTGATCAATTCCCTAGATGATCATGTCTAATTAATGAAAGATGAAACACTCTTGGCTATTAATTAATGCAACCCTTGGATTGGATTAAACAAGAAGGATAATACATGAGATTTAGTCACTAGTTCTGGACGACCAAACCCATCTCCTTCAGAGTAGGTCAATTGTGCCATCCTAGCTAAGTTTGCTGCACACTCGAACTCCATTAAAAAATGACAGCTACTTGCACTTCCTGCACCTGTGCGTTCTTTGTTAAGTTTCTTCCATGTCTTGCTGATTAAAGATTTCATATAACTTCTAGCTTCGTCTTCAGTAGCACCAGTCTCATGCATGTAACATTCAATTGATTTTGGATTGTCCCCTCTTGCCATTTCGTCCTAAACATAACAATTATTAATGTTTGAGTTAATTATCTATTTATTTTTAGTATTGAAAACATCGATATGCAAACTAATTTGATATAAACACATTTCGTAAATTAAGAAAACAATATCTTTTAACGAATAATATAGATATATAGTTACCGAGGATGTCCCTAAGTCACCGGCAAGTCGCAAGATTAGTGACGAGTAGCGAACAATGTTGTCGGTTCTTTCCAAGCATTGCAGGATCTCTTGGGTTGAAGTCATAGATGTCAAAAAATAACAATGCATGAGTATTGCAGGACCCGATATTGATATATAAGCATTGTCCAAGTATTCTTGGAGTGTTGGTGTATGCCCACTTTGGTACCACTTTGCTTCTACCATGTATGACTTGCATAAATCTGCCCACTGTTCCAACATAGTAAAAAAAAAAAATTAGATTCGAATCTGATCACAAATTAAGGAATTAAACATAATATTAGTTAATAAATATGGATTAACTACCGCTTTCTTTAGGTATGGAAGGATGAGCAATCCTTTGTTTGTCAAATTGTCATACGTGACCTCATTTATGGTGTTGTAGAATCCAAGGAAACAGATCTTCATATAATCCGGGAGTTCTTCAATCGCATTGATATCCCATCTGCGCATTCAAATTTTCTTTTTAATCGTCAGATTTCATGAAATTATATATGCAAATTAATACTATTTGATCGATAAACATTTGACGATTCAAAATGGAAGTAACAACGATTAATTAATATTTACCTGGTGATAACATCGGTAAATTTTTGAAGTTCGTCCAGAGTACCATAAACATCATAGACATCATCAATAGTAGCAATTATGGCGTTAACCTTTGTTAGCGTTTTCCTTCCAAGGCTAAACTTAGGTAGGTAATTAACACCAACTGTCCACAGAAAGTTCTCCACCAACCGGTCTCGACAAAAGCTTAACTTCTTATCCCAACATGTATTTCTCCACCACCTATATATTCAATTCATAGCTCTATATCATTGGCAGTTAATGTCATCAAAACTTGYAGGTCTTCTTCATATTTGAAAATTATAAACACGATTATATGCATTATGCATTTAACATCTGTTTATATGTGAACAACGTTTCTATATGAACCTTTTAGGTGTTCATTTGTGAATTTGTATGTATAAACGATATTCCAATATGAATGCGTGTTTTCTAAACAAGCTTCTTCTACAACTTAAAAAGAATGGGCCTATAGATATGTATATATGTCATGTATATATACAAGGAATAAATGGCTAATTAACTCGTAATTAAGAAAGGAATGATACCTTGATGAATATTTTAGATCTTGAAGGTGGATAGCCTGGACCATGTTAAAATCCAATATTGCAAGCTCCATCAATGTGAGATCAATCATACCGCTTGTTTTCTTGCATTCTTCTATAAACCACTTGGCCTCTACTCTTGGTACTCTCCAATACAGTGGAAACTCCAAAGCATGACTTACTAATGACCATAAACTACTACTTCCATCAATCGTATCTCGAATTTGTTTTAGATATTCGGTGGTGAAGTCTCTAACATCATCCAAGATGCTTTCATCCTCGAATGAATGATAAGAAGCCTCGTACAGGTTCAGCATTCCACCACATCAATATCCCCTTTAACATGTTCAGTCTTGTGCTTAAAGTCGTGAAAAATCTCTAAATCAAATGAAGGAATGTATAAATTTGTGTTTTACAGTAACATAAGATGCATGTGATAAAAGATACTTGAATATTAATCAAGTTTGTACCTTGAGGAACAYGATAACCATGTTGTCTGAGTAGTCGAAAGCCAAGGGCCCTAAGGTTCATATCCATTYCATTCCACTGCTCCTGAGTTTTGAAGTGATCATCGTAAATCAGCTCCAAGACTTGATTTATTTCTTCCTCAAAATGATACGATATTCCGAGTCTCTGCAAATTGTCAACCAGCGCAAGGCTGTTCAATGGATTGCCCGTTACTTTCTGTATCATCGTCTTTACAGCTTTCTTCAAACTAGATACTCTTGCCTCGTAATCTTCTTCCTGCATGTATAATTAAGTTATATATATATATATATATATATATATATATTCTTGAATATGTGCAGAAGATTTAATCAACAATTAAGAAATGTATGAATGAAACATGTAAAGGGAAAGATGCATGGTACTCGTACARTGCATTTACTAGATAGTGATTAACGATGATCAAATGAYARTGATGGCTTATAGTWTGCTGATCGTCAAACCGATGGGTTCCGCSATAGAGACGGCCATTGACRTAGAGTTTGATGAACAAAATAGCTTGCAAACGTTGAAACCTCTWGTTGCAGCAACAAGATTTTTGTAATGAAAAATTGAAYAGAGAAATAAGAACATTGAAGCCATATAGAAAGAGAGAAGTTAAACTATATATGAAGTAATACGTACGTTGGTCCCAAGTTATATATTGGTATCAATTATCATACACGCACAGGGGCGGCACACAAGTTTTCCAAAAGGTTGGGTCGGACTTGATATATTATATATTTTCAGAAATACAAAAATTACACTATCCAAAGTTAAAACGTAGTAAAACTCTAAAACTAGAYGTCAAATATGAGAATGACAAACATCGCTAATCAAGTGCCTCCAACATTTCAAGAAAATTTCCCCCGTTAATAGAATCTAACTTCTTACTGTGGCCTYTAAATGCAACCGCTTGTAAGACTCATTGGTTCAAGTAATAGCAATTTAAGTCCAATTAAAGTATCAAACAATTTCAAASAAATTGAATCTAATCATTAATCAAACAATTTCAAACAATAACATCTTAAAACTTGAATAGAAATATAGAATGAAAACCCCCTGTGATTTAGGAGCTGTAATCGGAGGTCGAGACTCAACTCACTCGAGAGTGGTCAACACGGGGAGGGAGGATAGATCAACACATATGTAATTTCAATAATGAAGATTGGAGATTATAATTTTGTTCATAAGTTATTCGTATAATTAAGTCTGTCGGCCGATATTGTTATGTGAGCATGTGGCGATAAAGAATTAACAGCTTTAGACTTTAGTGGACTATGGACTGTAGCTTTAGTGATCAAAAAATTTAGGCTAGATTAAAAGATTAGTGGACTCTAGTGGAGAGGCCAAATTAAAAAAAATGGAATTAACAATTAAAAGTCCAATTTGTACAAACCGTGCAAACCATCCTCATCCGTCGATTTCATTGTTTAATCTTATGAAAACTTTTCATGAAATTGTTTAATCTTGTGAAATTGTTTCATATAATACTTTTTTTTGATAAAGTTGTTTCATATATAGTTATGAAATTGTTTCATATAATACTTAATGAAATTTTAATGAAAGTGTTTCATGTATTTCTCTATAATTAAAATAATGAAGATGATAATATCCATAATTAACACCCTCCACAATAAAAATGATTAATCAACCTCTCATAATTAGAAAAAAATGAACAAAATGAAAAATTATGATTGGTTKAATGAGGTTTGTACGGTTTGTACAAATAACGTAGTTTGCAAAGTAAACCTCTTCTCTCTCTCTCTCTCACTCTCTCTCTCTCTCTCTATATATATATATATAGGGAAGGGTTCAAACGAGAACCCATGTGATTTACGAGAACGCAAGAACAATCCAATAACCTCATATTGTGATAAAAAATAAAATTAAAAGATTTTTAAAATTAAAATTAAAATTTAAAAAGATTCAAAAAAATTTAAAATTAAAAG
>NW_020203344.1:5890-10042 GCF_001531365.2 Cynara cardunculus var. scolymus | reverse complement strand
AAATGTTAACCAAGTTTATTGTGTTAACTTTGTTAACCAATCTTGACAATTGATTCTTACAATAAACGGTGTGATTAATCATATTAGAAATTTAATTTATTAAATTTACAATTTCACAAACATATGTGAACTAAGTGGAAAATGGTATTTATGTAAAATATCATGTGCTTTTGATACCATCAGTTATCAAAACAGTAAATATCGTTACCAAAGTGTCTTGAATCATCTCGAAACATATATGAACACAACATGAACAGTTATGAACACAATAAGAATAACTATTACACGAAAGGTAAGAAATAAAAGAACAGTTATGAACACAATATGAACAGCTAGTGAACAATAGTTGCTTCATTATAAACACATTCAGGAGCCAGACGCTGTTGAGAAATGCAACTAGTCTACATATGAACACAATATGAACAGTTTCGGAACAATAGTTTTTTTCATTATGAACACAAATCGACATATACAAAATCTTTCAATCAGTTATGAACACATGTCAACTATCTACTCTTGCCTCATAATCCTCTCCTTACATGTGTAATAAATTAAGTTATATATGATTAATATATATATGAGCAGAATTGTTCATGAATGTATATACCAGAAGAATTAAAATATTGAATGGAGAACATGTAAAGAGAAAAATGGCAATTAATCTTACGGTGTATTTACTAGAGAGTGATTGAACATGATCAAATGACCATAGTGATGGCGCATAGTTAGCTGATCGTCTGTTGAGTGACTTATCCTCAGTGACGGCCATTGATTTTGACTGTGATGATGAACATAATGGCTTGCAAACATTGAAGCCTCTAGTTGTGGTAAGATGGTTTTTGTAGTGAAGAATTGAACACGAAAAGAAGAACATTGAAGCCATATGGAAAGAGATAAGTTATTTATAAAAGAAAATTCGTTGCCCCAAGTTATTTGTATCAATTATCATTCATATATATATATATATATATATATATATATATATATATAAAGAGAGAGAGAGATGAAAAATCAAACATAAATAATGGAAATGTTATAAATCAATCTCATTCATTCATCCAATATGATGAATATTTAGTTTGATAAATAAATCGATTGTTTCTTAATATAAAACGTTGATTATACTAAATTAATTTTAATCATTTTTTATAAATATTTAAATCAATATAAATAAACCATCATCTTAAGTACCAAGTCCACCAATTATTCTATTTGTTTCTCATACTATTAAAATTGAAAACTATAAAAAAAATTGTATTTTTCAATTTAATTGAAATTCAAAAAACTTAAATTTAAAGGATACGAGTAATCCTTCCGTCAAATTAAAATGCTAATATTACTATATTTGTTTGAATGTCCAATTTTTAAGTTAAAGTTTTTAATTTCTCATTTTTTTGAAAAAAAAATATCTCTCTATTATTAAGAATAAAAATGTCATTTAATTATTTAAAATATATAATAATTATACATTCTTAAAATCATTCGTCATTTTTATTATAACCATTTATTTCAAAATAATAATAATAATAATAACCTCTCAATTTTTGGAAGAAACAACACAACATGTGATTTCCTACAATCACATGTTTTTAATAAGACCTCGTCAACCATTGGTCCTCGTCGTCATCTATCAATATCTATGTCTCTGTTATCGGATGCTCTCCATTTGAATATTCCCAAATTTTCTATTTCTTCTATTTTTTTATTTCGTTTTATCATTTAATAATTATAAAAATAATTAAATTATCTTTTATTAATTCATTATTATCGAATAGATGTTTTTGATATATTTTAAAATATTATTACAAACAAATATTATAATATATTGTAAAATACCAACTATACCTTTTTCTAAATCCAATATATTTACTATTTTAGACTTTCGATTAAAATAAATGCAAACTTGAAATAAAATCCAATTATAAATCCCACGACATCCCTCAGATTAAAAAAATGATCTTTAGACATGTGATCATTGTACTCTTGTTTTTTTTTCGTCAAAACAAATGCCTTCATCTTTATTACAAAAAAATCATGTTTCTCTTCATCATCTTTTAGGAAAACACGATTTTCATCAAACTTGAATTTTTCTCCGATTTAAATCTTTTTTTCTTGAGTTTTGAAATGTTAAAGTTAACACCTAAGTTTTATTTGTTTTAATTAAATTTGAGGTAATTCCCCAAACCTAACTTGAAATCATAATCCTTAATAGCAAAATCTTAAGATTAGTACGTTAATAATACGTTAAATCAATTAGAACGATAGTTTTTCTTATTCCCATGTTTTATTCTTATTAATTTTAAATTGAAACCAACGATCAATAATAATAATGGGTAGTCATATCAATTGATTTTTTTCATACCCATAGTTAATTTTAATCTAAAGTGAAATTAAGCGATAACTTTAATTAAGCATAATTAATGAACGACAATCCACATCGATCAATCACTGATGGATTCTAACATGAAAATGCATATGGTTTTTAATTACTTATTGAATATTATCATCCGAAAAAAAAAGATTTACAATCCTAGTAATTATAAACTTATTCCAGCATTGTTTTGATAAAACTTTATGTTCAAATGTTTGATGCATATATAATGGGAACATATCAAATAAATATGTGAATCTGCTTTATATACAATCGGATATGACAACAAAATATTACCAGTAGCTCCTCAAATTATATTGGCTCAATGAAACACTTTGACGTTGCTGGATAATTTAATGGTCTGAATATCAAGTAGAAGTTGGATGCATCCTTGACTCCTTCTGATGCCCCAAATGGAAGAGAAGGTTGAAACCGATGCTCAAACTTTTATAAAAACTATGTTTAAATCATTCCATTTTAAACTTAAAGAATCATAGTTGGTTTTATATTACATGTGAGAATAACTATCTATTAAAAAAATGATTGCAAGAACGATTAGTGGACAAATAACTGCATATCACTTGTAATGTAACTGCTTACACGTATCAGAAGGCAATTCAGAAGCATTTCAGGGCCGAAAGAACTTTAGACGCTTCTTAATTTCACTTTATGAGATACTTTTAATTGCTAATTTGGTTCCGAAGTATTAAAAATATATTATGATTATAAAGTAGTTGCTAGTGTGGCGGTACAAATCATGATTTTTGCAAAATTCTTCCATACTTCCATTTTAAACTTAACGAATCGTAACCATTCCTATATTAAATGCAAGAATAACCCTCTATCAAGTAGAAATGATTGTTGGAATAACTAGTGGACGGATAACTGCACATTAGTTACAAACGGATCGGAAAGCAACTCAAAAATACTACAGTGTCACATGCACTTCAAAAGCTTCGAAATAAGACGGAAAAGGCTTCTGAATTTCACTTAGGACATTCARAAGTTCGATTTTTCCAAGCACTTCTCTTCATAAAATCTGTAGAGATTTTGAGGTGCTACCCCAAGCCCAACAAGGGTGCTCCCGGTCAGCGGAACCAACGCTAGGGACGCTACCCCTTCAACCCTGCAAAGGAGCACGACCCCTTGACCCCGTCATAAGACGCTATCCATAGATCCTAGGTTCTGGTTAGCTTACATGAGTGTGTACTCCATATAACTGATATATAGTTTAACTACCAACCACATATTCTTTTATGAATACAATTACGTAAAATGAACCAATTATTTCACTATAATTAATCCCCAACAATAATCACCAACAGTCCAACATGACCAAGGGCCAAAACTGGATACAGATCCACATGAAAGAAATACTAGATGCAATAGATCTGTGGGTGCAAGAAAAAATGACCAAAGGAAAAATAACCCTCAAACTCGGCAAGAGCCACATATATCTTATACTATAAACATACACCGAAAATAAAGCCCAACTTTGGGAAAATTAAAGGATAGCAATTTTTTGAATGATAAATTTCTTGATCCTAATGTTGTGCAAGATTTCATCCCATCTCAAAAGAAAACACATGCAAAGAACCGATAATCAACAAATATCATGCCTCCACGTACAAATACCTACAGTCGAACATCCGGACATCGAAACCCTCTTTTGGCTTTATGAGATGTTTACTAATTATGTTCTATATGGATAAAATTAACTGTCTAGATAAAAATGTGTTGTTATTTACCTTGTTTCTTGAATCAACAATCTGAAAATGATC
>NW_020203344.1:0-5820 GCF_001531365.2 Cynara cardunculus var. scolymus | reverse complement strand
TTGCTAACTATTTAAGAATATATACGAAAACGGCTAAATCACGTGCAAAATCACATGTGATTTTGTATGTGATGTTAATGTAAAATCACATGCATACTGTTCTCGTTTGAACCCGTATATATATATATATATATATAGATATATATATATATATATATATATATAGAGAGAGAGAGAGAGAGAGGTGGGTTATTATGCAACTCTTTACATTTGTACAACCAATACAACTCATTCTCAACCGTCCATTTAATTTGATGAATATGTGATTACATAAAAGTTTAGATTGTTTTATAATATAAAGTATTGATCATAATTAATGAACTTTAGTTATCTTCCATAAATATTCAAATAATAATAAATGAACTTTCATCATTTCCATAAATATCTCAATTTATTGGGTTGCATTGGTTGTACAAATGTGATGAGTTGCATTTGAAACGTCCTCTCTCTCTCTCTCTATATATATATATATATATACATACATACATACATATTTTTTTTAACTGCCTAATTAATACAAACTGTGCTAATTGAGGTATTTTCATCCCTTTTCATATATTGATATCACATTCCTTTTTTATCTAATTTACTTATCGTTTTGAAACAAATTACCATCCTAACCAACCGTAATGAATTTTGGTAAAGAATTTGGAATAACCAAAGTTCATATATGAAACAACATTACGAAAACTTTAAACAAAAATCATTGTTTCACATATGAATTTTAATTTCACTTATGAACTTTGGATTCACCAATGAACTTTGTTTAAACTATTACTTTGGAAAAAGAAAGAGTCTGGGGAGAAGAGAGCGAGATAGGGCGAATTTAAGGGATAAATGGAGTGATGATTATCTTCCAAATATGATTCACAATTTGTTTCAATATCCCCTTTCATTTAGGATGTGTTTGGTACACAGACARGACATGATGAGACATGTCAAAACAGAACAGGATAGGACAAGACAGTTGTTCAACATTTGGTAAGAYTTGTCAGGATTGGACTAGATATGACAAGACAGGTTAAATTACTTATTTACCCTAGTAAGCTGTTTAGTGTTTCTTTACCAAATAGTTCAATTTTCTGATGTCAGWTTCAATTAGAAACCATGTAAAACAACATAAATTCACCACATCTTACAACACTATTAAATATTTTTACAAAAACACAAGATGAATCAGTTGATTATGCTTTAATTACGGGATCTCTTCTTCTAAACTTACCCTATATCAAAAAACTTAAATCTGGAAGTGACAGGAAAGCTCAAGTTTTTGGAGAATTGAAGACCGATGAACGCAAAATCGAGAGCAAAACAACTAGATTTACTAGTTCAACCACTGCAATTTAATTTAAGGGTTCTAGTTTAATCATTTTCTTCCCCTCTCTTTTATAGAAACAAGGATAGCATCGCAGGTCCATGTCAATCACTACTTTAGACAACTATTGCTTGAACTAGAACATGAACAAGACAGTGCCAACGAGATGTTGAGAAATCACAGGTCCGAGATAAAATAACAGCTTCATGAAGAAATCACTGGTCCATGTCAATCACTATAATTTGATTTAAGGTCCAAGAATCACAAACAAAATCACTGGTCCATGTATTGAGAAATCGCTGGTTCAAGAAATCACAAAACAGGAACCGTTAGACAACAACAAGCAATCACAGAGAGAAATCGGTTAGACATGGCTACGTTTCTTCCTCATCTCTATGGCCGCCTTTTCTTCCTCTTCTTCATGAATGCTATTTGTAGAGGAGAAGAAAGAGCATATGATACTCATTCACATTTCACACTCCTCATGGTGAGACTTGAACCAACCTTTAAGAATAATGGGCTCTATCGGTATTATGGGTATCTCTATAACACATATTAATTCTTTTTTTTTTAATTAAACCGGATATCCAACCCTTTATACGAGCCGACTAATCTCAGGGCGATCATCCGCGGGCCCGGAATCACCGCATTTGAACCTCCGTAGCTACAAGGGATTTTTATTTCTTCTTGGATTCGAACCTGGGATCTCTAGTCACTTTTTACCTTTGGAGCCCAAGCTCGAACCAATCGGGCACCACCCTTGTGGTTTTAATTTTTGGCTATTAATTTATGTAGCCCTTGGATTGGATTAAACAACAACGATAATATGTGAAATTTAGTCACATGTGGACAATCTTGACCGTCTCCTTTCTAATACACGATAGACCCATCCTAGCTAGATTTGTTGCACAGTCAACAAACTCTTGTAAGAACTAGGAACTAACTGCTACTTCTTTGTTAGTTTCTTCCATGTCTTGCAGATTAACGTATTTATATAACTTGTTGGCTTTAGCTTCGTCTTCAGTAGCACCACTCTCATGCAAGTAACTTTGGATTGCTTTTGGATTATCCCTCTTGCCATTTCGTTCTTATTTAACATATATAATAATAGTTATCGTTTAAGTTAATTTAGTACTAATGGAAAATTAATACATTTTCATATTTCAAACAAAATTAAATATAATATAATGTATGAATAACCGAAAATACAAATAAAAATAAATAGTTATCGAAGGTGTCGCTAAGTCATCAACAAGTCCAAAGATGAGTCATGAGTAGCAAAGGGTAACGTGTTCCAGGGGTTTTACGATGGTTTAATATAAAAAGAATTTTGAAGTATTTGATTAAACTATTTTTTTTTTAAAAATTTATTGGTAATGTGTAACACTTTATTCTTTGAAAATAAATCGATGAAGTATTTGAATTATTTACATATGTTTGATCAACATAAAAAGTCGATCTAATTTTCGTGGTCTTTTTAGAAGAAAAGATCTATATAATTCTTCAACAAGATCCTAAAAAAATAGAACGAGAGTAACCCTATATCTAATTAATTTAATATATGTATACGTCAATTAAAAGTTTTTGAACAAATATAATATGTTATTTAAAAGATAATATTTTTTGGTAAAAAAGAAACAATTCTTATTTTCTTTTTTCAAAAAACATATATTTTTAAAAAAATATTAGTGAGCTAAGTTGTGTTCTACTAGTTTTATTGATACCGGTATATTAATGAATAATTTAGAATTTTTTAATCTATTTATTAAATAACATGTAAAATATATAAATGTCAAAATTAAAACTACAGTGTTTAATAAGAACTAGTAGATGTTATAATAAAATAATTTTGAAAGTAAAATGATGTAGTAAGAAAGTCACATCACTATGGTATACGTGGACAGCCTAGGTGGACAATGAGGTGACATGGAAACCTGGTATAATGGGTAAATTTAAATCAAAAGGTTATCCAATGCTATAATGGGTAAATTTTTCAAAGTACAATGTCTAATAAAAAATAGTTTGAAAGTACATTGTTGTAATAAGAAAAACTGGAAGTACAATGCTATAATAAAAAAAATTATGAAAGTAGATTGCTATTTTATGCATTTTGCCCTATAAATTAATATGAGTGTTTGAATGCTTAGCAATATTTAAACAATCATGCAACCATAAGTTATATCAAATGCTAAGTTCAAGATTAAGAAAAATTCAACAAACAACAAACACCAATTAATATTACTTTCAAGAATAATCCAACTTAACTGTCAAGCMCARCATTAGTTMAGCAACATGATGTCACTTAATTTTGGAAATGATCAATTCCCTAGATGATCTCTAATTAATGAAAGATAAACAGTCTTGGCTATTAGTTAATGTAGACCTTCGATTGGATTAAACAACAACGATAATATATAAGATTTAGTCACTAGTTCTGGACGACCAAACCCATCTCCTTCACCATACATGAACTGTGCCATCCTAGCTAGGTTTGTTGCACAGTCAACGAACTCCTGTAAAAATTGAGAACCTGCAACACCTGTTACTTCTTTGTTAAGTTTCTTCCATGTCTTGCTGATTAACAATTTCATATAACTTCTAGCTTCGGCTTCGGTAGCACCAGTCTCATTCATGTAACAATTAATTGCTTCTGGATTATCCCCTCTTGCCATTTCGTCCTAATAATTAATTATGGTTAGTTAGTATTTTATATTTGAAACAAAATACAATCATTGAATTAATAATGACAAAATGTATATTGTTATTAGTAAGTATAATAAAGAAATTAACAAGTATTTATATATTGGAAACATCGATCTGAAAGTTAATTTGATAGAAATGAAAAGAAAAGAACAGAAGAAAAAACAACTAAAAGCTTTGCCATTCACTGGAAATACTTGGATGACTATTCATAGGGAAGTTATTTTAAGGTCATATCTAGTACTCAGAGTTTGCAAAATATTTCCATTTTTCAAATTGATCTGATCCATTCGTTCATAGAGCTATTTACTCACTCCTTCACACCAAAAAGAAGGGAGCTACTTAAAAATTAAACTTAGGCTCTTAAACAACCTTTTAAAAAACAGAAAACTACTAATCAAAAAACACTAAAAAGATAGACCATGCAAAAAATAAGATTGAAAAGATAATACATGACCCGGTAAACCCAAAAAAAATTAAGGACCATTTGCGCTCCTACAATAAGTATTTTTTGGTAAATTAACAAAGCAATATCTTTAAACGAATAATACATATATATATATATATAGTTACCGAGAATGTCCCCAAGTCGTTTGCAAGTCGAAAGATTAGTGATGAGTAGCGAACAATGTTGTCAATTCTTTCCATGCATTGCAAGATCTCTTGCGTTGAAGTCATAGATGTTAAAAAATTACAATGCATGAGTATTGTAGGACCAGATACCGATATACAAGCATTGTCTAAGTACTCTTGGAGTGTTGGTGTATGTCCACTTTGGTACCACTTTGCTTCTACTAGGAATGACTTGCATAAGTCTGCCCACTGTTCCAAAATAATTAAGAAAGTTTAGATTCGTATCTGATCACAAATTAAGAAATTGAACATAATATTAATTAACAAAATTGGATTAATTACTGCTTTCTTTAGGTATGGAAGGATGAGTAATCTTGTGTTTGTCAAATTATCATATGTGATCTCATTTATGGTGTTGTAGAATCCAAGGAAACAAATCTTCATATAATCCGGGAGTTCTTCAATCGCATTGATATCCCATCTACGCATTCAAATTTTCTTTTTAATCGTCAGATTTCATGAAATTATATATGCAAATTAAATACTAATTGATCGATAAGCATTTGATTCAAATGGAAGTAACAACGATTAATTAATATATTTACCTGGTGGTAACATCGGTAAATTTTTGAAGTTCGTCCAAAGTACCATAAACATCATAGACATCATCGATAGTAGTAATCATGGCGTTAACCTTTGTTAGCGTTTTCCTTCCAAGGCTAAACTTAGGTAGGTAATTAACACCAACTGTCCACAGAAAGTTCTCCACCAACCGGTCTCGACAAAAGCTTAACTTCTTATCCCAACATGTATTTCTCCACCACCTATATATTCAATTCATAGCTCTATATCATTGGCAGTTAATGTCATCAAAACTTGYAGGTCTTCTTCATATTTGAAMATTATAAACACGATTATATGCATTATGCATTTAACATCTGTTTATATGTGAACAACGTTTCTATATGAACCTTTTAGGTGTTCATTTGTGAATTTGTATGTATAAACGATATTCCAATATGAATGCGTGTTTTCTAAACAAGCTTCTTCTACAACTTAAAAAGAATGGGCCTATAGATATGTATATATGTCATGTATATATACAAGGAATAAATGGCTAATTAACTCGTAATTAAGAAAGGAATGATACCTTGATGAATATTTTAGATCTTGAAGGTGGATAGCCTGGACCATGTTAAAATCCAATATTGCAAGCTCCATCAATGTGAGAT
>NW_020203343.1:11645-20945 GCF_001531365.2 Cynara cardunculus var. scolymus | reverse complement strand
TACTTTCCAAGAACACCTTCAAGAACACTTTCACCGCCTTTAAATTTCTTTCTTCAAAACACTTACTTTTTGTAAAAACAGGAAGCAGATAAGATTGTTTTCCTATCTTCTTTCTTTTATATCTTTAAATGAGGCGGTGGTGGATTTTTGTCCCATATAAAAGTCTTTTGGGCGGTGAAAATAATAATTTAAAACCATTCATTTCTTAACCATGAAGTTTGGGTTTTAAATATTATATTCTATCATATGTATGCATAATATCATATTTCTATCCATAAACACATAATTCATGCAAGTATTAGCATAATTATGCATGCTATCACATAATCCACATAATAAACACATAAGATTACCTTGACCCAGGTTTACACAAAAACCCAGTTATAACACCTACACCGACACCGATGCTATGTTTGTTAGGTCACTTTGATGATCAATCTTCATAAAAGCTTCAAGGATTCCATGGCAGATCTGTGTTTTCTTCAAGAACAATATGAGAGGAGATGAAAGTTTGAGAGAGAACATCAACATTCAAAGTCTTGGTCAAACCTTTATTACGTAAATGATATTACAATAAGCATCCTACTCAAATTACAAAGGAACTCACCGTTTATATAGGGTCAAACATCTAGACAAAGTCAAAATCAAACTATCTATGAAAAGTCAAACACGGTGACTTTTAATACAATTATAGACAAAATTAACTTTCAAGACGAATACAATTTCACACTGAATTTCATTCCTAACATTCTCCCCCTTTATATTCAGACTTGAAAGAATATATGCGCTTTGAGTCTCGTTTGAACTTTGTTGCATTAAGCACACTATGTCTTCTTCAAAACATTCTCCAACTTGAAATCTTCAGGCAATCATTTGTTTGAGAAAGATCTTCTAACATTCTCCCCTCGAATGTAGAACCGCGATGATCTTCTCTTTTGACAATATAGATCAGAAACAATAACGATCTTCAGAATTGAACTTTAACAAATTTTCTCTTCAAAGGCAATCTTTATCAGCAAACTGTTGTAAAATTGATCTTCACATTCAACAACTCTCAGACATTGTAGCTCAAGAATAATCTTTTGTAATAATCTCCAGTCGCAGTCCTTTTGAGTCTTTTTGCCATCTTTGAAGTTACTCCCCCTTGATCTTTATAACAAATTCCCCTTATAAAGTTCGGAATTGGACATTTCATTCACTATTACATACTACCCCTTATGATGAAATGAGAATCATGACATCATACACAAGAATGAATGAAATTTCCCGCGAAAGCCGTCAATTCATGAAATTGTAAGTAGATCTTTTCAAATCCACTTATTTAATCTTTTCAGATTAAGGGAAGGGGAAGATAACAACCAATTTCAACATATGAAATTGTTTTCAATCTTATAAAAAGATTGACCTGTGAGTATAACATATATATACTCAGTACAACGGATGTACTGTATATATGAGACTTTTTGAAGCTCATCTCACCAGGTCTTCCATTCAATCATCGATAGCTTAATAATAGCATATCTTGGCAAAATAACATATAAAATGCAAAATTTGTGTAGTGTAGAAAGATAAAGCAACTAATGCTTTTGTTTAGGCTCAAAAAGATAAACCGTGTGGACTACACAAATTTATCAGACTCAATTAGTGATCAAAAAGACTTGAAGGGGGGACATATATCCTTCTGTTTCAATATCAAATTTCTCTGAATGAGAAACTGATAGATTGTGGGCTGTGTGCCCCAAGTGTTATTGAAACACTTATCTGTTGAGAGATAAATAAGTAGCTAGTGGAGTTGTGACAAGAATTGGCCTGGGATTTGCCTTTTTGAATATTACTCTCGAAAGAATTGAGAACTAATAGATTAAGTGGTATGCCCAGATTTTAGAAGTTTGGAGCAGGATTCTTATGTTCTTTTAATCCTGACACAACTCTCATTTTAGCTCACAACAACTACCCCTCTCTTTCTCATTTTAGTCTCAGCACACAAACCCTTTTGTATATAAAGCTCACTCAGATATGGTTGTCCTCATGGGTAGGTTTGTCGGTTCTGACATTCCATTGAGGTATTTCTGATAAGCACTCAGTCCCTCCTAAAATTTAACAATATGCTCAGTTGATCACAATGATTGATCAAAATGTTATTGCAAATAAAGCACAATGATCATATAAAATTTGATCAAAATATTTGGCTTTAAGCACAATCAATAAAGGAATGATGCGACCATGATCAGATTAATCGGTATGTGAGAGAAATGAATGAAGATCTGTAAAAACAAGTACAGATTCAATAATGAAATGTATATCATTCAAGGTAAAAAAATTAAAAAAAACAACCTTTGAATACAAACGAGTGTATTATCACCGAAAATGATTTATATAAGAGACGTGATAATAACAGTTTGAAGAATGGCTGAAACAGGTATTGGAGTTATGTACGATGAGAAATTACACAAGTAAAATCTCAGGAAATATCTGTTCAGAAAAAATACTCGTTTCCAAAAAAAAAATCGTTTTTCGAAAAACATTTATTGAACTTTCTAGAGACTCCCCCTAGAAAGTAGATTATAGAAATGTTTCGATTCAGCTCAAAAATTAAAAAAATTAAGAAAACATGTTTAGCACGGGTCCTAAAGTATGTGTTTAGAAACCACACTCGGTAAAACACGGGTCCTGAGCTGAATTGTTCAGAAGCCTTGTTGGAACATATTACAACCCCCCTGCATTAGTGTATCACTGATATGATATTCTGATCAGCACAAAATTGATAGACCTGTAAAATCAGATCAAACAGATTTTGGTACCCAAATGAATTTGGGTCCTATTTTGTTAGTATCGGGTTGGGGTATGTTGTAACTTCCAAACCATCTATTTTTATTAAATGTCTTATTTTCAGTACTTTTAACAGGTAGATCAGATAAGCAGTAAGAACCATACCAGTCATTATCATACCTGTTAAATGAATTCCAACTGTTTTCAAACCAGTTTTTCCCATATCCTTTGTTGATCTTCTTCTTGTTAACAAAGTCATTAGTTCCACAATTTGAGCATAGGATTCTTCTCTTGCTGAGACTGGTCAATTGATTAGTAGATCTCATAGTACAAGGAAGAACAATGTTAGTAACAACAGATTTATGAGACACAACTGAATCTGGTTTATTAACCCAAACTTGTTTAACTTTTGAAAAATTATTGGGTGATCCAATGACATACCCTTGATAAAACTAATTTGAAGAACGAGACTTGTTCTTAGAAACAGTTGATTTAGGACTGCTTGAATAATTGTTGGATTTAACACTGGAACAATTATAAAGCAAGTTTTACACTGAGATTGAGAACCAGTTGAGCTTTCAGCTCTTGAGAAGTCTATTACTTTGTTAAGTAACTGGTCTCTCTCATCAGCAACTAAATCATACTTTTTCTTAAGTTCAGATCTCATATTCAATTCAGTTACAAGTTTTGTCTCTAGATCAGACAATTTCTTTGCAGTATCCAAAAACTTACCTTCTAATTCTTTGTTTAGTTTATCAAATAATTTCCTTTCTTTCTCAAACTTCTTTCGTTCTTCATCTAAACTTCCCTTATCATTCTCAGAAGCAATGTCAAGCCACTTCTTCTTTTCTATAAGTTCTTTGGCAATTGCTGCATGTTTCTTGACAATGTTTTTCTTTTCAAGAGCAAACAGTCTTTTCTCTTCATCTAGTGCTTTCTGCTTTTGTTCAGCACAATTAAGCAATTCCAAATTATTGCTCAGACACTCTTCTTTGAACTCTTTCTTTTCTTTATCAACCTTGGCTCGTTCCAAGATGATAAGGTGTTTAAAATTAAAATTTTGTTTTAAAAGCATTTTGGCATTCAGCTCCAACGAGTTAATCTTATCCTCAAAAGATTTTTGTTCAGAATCAAATCTTTTCTCAACTTCAATAATCCTCTTCTTTTCTTTCTCCGTATCTTTCCTTTAAGCATTTAAAACCTTCTCAGCCTCTAAAACTTTTCCTTTTCTAGTTCCAATAATTTCCTTATCTCAATCAAATCATTCTCATATTTATGAATTTTCTCAGTGAAGTCCTCAATCTCTGTATTATTCCTTGGAGAGTTTTTCTCAATCGAAAGTGCACTCCTAACCTCTTGGAGTTTATTGAAAATATCTTTATTAGTTTTACTCCAAGTCTTCAAATCCTCATCATAATCTTTTCTGACAGAGCTGAGAGTGTTCTCAAGTTTTTCAATCTTATACTCAAAGTCCTTCTCAATTCTTTCACAATTTTCTTTATGATCCCTTTTTAAATCTTTAATATATTCCTCATTTGAATGGTTTTCATAGAACATATTAAGGTATTTCTCTTTGTAGTCCAATATGCTCTTTTCCAATTCAGCAATCCTCTCTCTCAATTCTTTATCCTCTCTCTCAAATGGAACTGCCATTTTCAAAATAGATTGATTTAGGATCAAATGCGATGAAACTAGATAAAAGAAATCAAAATTAGTTAAGCCCACAATAACAAACCGAAAACACAAAAACTGTTGAGAAATCAGAAAAACGATGAAAAACTGTCTAAAATCAGTAAAACAGTCAAAACAGTCAAAAACAGTTAAAACTGATAAGAAACAGTTTATACGACGCATAATAGTTCAAAAATTTCTCAATCAGTTAAAACACAGACCAAAACAGATAAACGATGATCCAAAAAGTTAAAATCTAAAAAAAATTAAACCCAAGAAGATACAAACCCAAGATATCTAATGTGCCAATGACCGAGTTACAACAAAACCTGACAAAAGATCTCTAATTACAGTCTCAACACACAAGCTAAGAAAGAATTCCAAATTTCTGTTTACAATCAGACAATTTCAAAACTTGAGCAAGATTGATAGCAATTCTCTTGAAAACACACAAGCTTCTTCGCAATTCCCTTTTCTAACCTCCCTCACCACTGGATACAGACTATGGATGGTATCTAGCTTTAGCAGAAAGCCCAATCTAGTCTCATCATCCCCTGTCAAGCCAACCAATTTACAAAACCTTGAAGCCTGGTGAAGAATGGAAAGTGAGACAAAAATATTCCAGGTGTCTGTCTGCTAAAACTTCATGTACAAATGGAATAACAGCTTGTTCATACAAGTCTTTTTGTTGGGCTATATAATCAAAAACCTGTGAAAAATGCCAAGCAATAAAATTGACTGCCTTGAGTGAATTCCAGGCGATTTAATGAAGTCTTTTTCCTCCTTTGCTTTGGCTGCAGTATCAACTTCCTCAATGGTTCTCAAGTGTAATAAACCTTCATCTTATTCTCATCACAAGCCTTCAAACCATACAAATTCTCAAACAAACCAGAAGCCTGCTGTTGCATTTGTTAGTTTATCCTCACCACCAGCAGCTTGAAAACATGAATCTTGTACCTGCAATCTCCACACCAACAGCTTCAAGAAAACTTCAATATCACAGAATCCTTATACTCCACTGTTATCTTTAAAGATTCCTTTGGATTTGGGTTATGCTAACTTGTGATGCCACCAAACACCGACTACGAGACCAGAATCTCTGCTGCTGCTTTGTCGTGGATCAATTTGTCACTAAAATCCTCAAATGATTTGAAAAGCAACAACTTTTCTTGCTAGACCATGTTAAAGCAGCCTGTGTGAAAAGGTATCACTTGAATGAAATGTACTTTGCAATCACAGTGATTTACACTGTCAAATATCAAAACAAAATACCAGTCATATACCAATATCAAATGAACATGAGATTTAAAGATGAAACCAGATGAACGAAAATTAGTGTATGAAGGAAAGGGGCCTGTTTCTTCTCTCTAATTCTTGAGTTTTAACCTCCAATACCACCTGAGCGATTTAACTTGAATCAATTGGACAATTTATGAAGCAATTCTCTAAATCGCTCAAACAGTCAGCCGATGTAAACATCCCTTATTTGAAAACCTCAAAATCAATCAAGATCATTAAACCTCACATAAACTGTCTTAAATCGAACAAGCTGTGAGAGATGAACTTACCTAAATCGTTCAAACCTTCTGCGATTTACCATTTAATCCGGTCAAGTTGTGATCGATGAAGAATATAATCCACACACTGTATCCTAAATTGATCAAGCTTAATCTCTAAATCGATCAATCTGTGATCAATATACTGCCTAGTCCGCTCAACTCTTCTGCGATAAAATCCCTTGTCCTCTTAATCTAAGTTTTGCGATTTAGCTTCTGTCCAATTTACCAACCTCTGGTTAAGTGATGAACCAATCTAAATTGCTTAGGCTATGTACGATGAACACACTAAATCGCTCACTGCTGTGTTTAAATCGCTCAAAGCTAAGTTTAAATCGCTCACAGGTTGTGCCTATATCGCTTACAGCCAAGTTTAATTCTCTAACAAATCGCTCACAGCTAAGTTTAAATCGCTTACAAATCGCTCATAGCTAAGTTTAAATCGCTCACAAATCGCTCACACCTAAGTTTAAATCGCTCACAAATCGCTCACAGCTAAGTTTAAATCGCTCACAAATCTCTCACAGCTAAGGGGCTGTTTGTTTCCCTCTTAATGGTGACATTAAGAGGGAACCTCTTAATCGGTCAGAGATGAGACATGTTTGGCAAAAAAATAAAAGCCTCTTAATGGTTACTCAAAGCTCTTAACCATTTTGAGGTTGAATCCATGCTCAACCATTCAGATGATTAAGTTTCCCTCTTTACCCTTCCACACCTACCAGCCCACTCTCTTCTTCTCTACCCTTCCACATCGCCCTTCCACACCAAACGCTAGATCATCGTCTCCTTAAGGGAAAATCGCCGGTGACCTCCATCTTCCACATCTCCATTGCCAGTGACCTCCATCGCCGGTGATCTCCATCGCCCACACCTCTGTTTTCGGTGACGGTGACGCGCAGTTCTCCATCGCCGGTGACCTCCATCGCCTCGTCGCCTTCCACAGCCTCACGTCGTCGTGGCCATCACCGCTCGTCGCCGCTCGTCGCCTTCCACAGCCTCACATCGCTGTCGCCGTCGCCGTCGCCGCTCGTCACCTTCCACAGCCTCACGTCACCGTCGCCGTCGCCGCTCGTCGCCTTCCACAGCCTCACATTGCCGTTGCCGTCGCCGTCGCCGATCCTGTCTAGGGTTTGCATCTCGTCACTGCTGCGTCCTCTCCTGTCTAGGGTTTGGTTTAGGGTAGCATTTTTCTTTGGAAATTGATGGTGTTTATTGCTAATTTCATGTTTGTAACAATGTTAATGATGATTGGATTACCTATATTTTGCAATTTCTTGAGGATTTGTGATCTTGATATGAAGAACATCTTTTTTTTCTAAAAAAATGTTTAGAATTGATTGTATTTCTTGAGGGTAAAATGGTAATTTGCTGTCATTCAGAAAACAATTACCAAACAACTTTGTTTCATTCAGCACTTAACCATTCTGACCCTCTTAGCCATTCTAACCTCTTAGCTATTCCGAACTAAATCATTCAGCAACTGCCAAACAGCCCCTAAGTTTAAATCACTCAATGAAGTGCCTAAATCGCTCAAAGCTCCTGCAATTTACCAATTAAACCGATCAAGCTTCTGCGATGAACACAAAAACAAACAGGTGAGAAATTGGGCTTTCGAACTAAAATGTCTTATTGTCTAAACCGGATGGGCCTAATCCGGTTGGGCTGGCCAAAAACACAAAATAACAAAGTTTTAAAACTAAAAAGATCAAAAACACTGGTTTTAAAAAAAGTCAAGAACACGAAAAAAAAACTTTTAAACACACAAAATCAACTAAATCTTGAAAAACAATGATCAAATCTCAAAACTTTGTGTTTAACAAAATTCACAATTCAATTTCGAGCAGATTGATCAAGGTTTTAACACGAAAACACAAAAAAATTACCATTTTCGGATCAAAAATAAAGAAAATGCTAAGAACACGAAGAACACAAATAAGAACACAGAAAAAATTAAAAAAATTCTTCAGATTCGATGATTTCTTCCGTTGATTTCTTGCACAATTTGCTCTGTTACCAATTGTTAGCTCACTTTGATGATCAATCTTCATAAAAGTTGTTGGACCGGTAACTGCACTAGGGAGCCGCCCACGTGATATTGTCCGCTCTGGGCCGCCCCGGGGTTACCCTGCACGGCAACAACCCCTCACGGTTTTGTTTTCTAAAACGCGTCACTGGTAGGAGAAGACTCCCACTTCCTTATAAGGAAGAGAAGACTCCCTAGCCTCACCGATGTGGGATGCTCCTGCATTGCTACAGGAGCGGTGGGTTTAAGGACGAGGATTTGACCTGTCGAGGGAACACCGAGTCTGCTGACCCAACATTCCCCCCCCACATTGGTGCAGCCCTAGCTCTGATACCAATTGTGTGTCCACAATTACTGATCAATTCTTCAATATCTTCATAATCATGATGGCAGATTCATATATACATTCAAGAACATCAAGAACACTTGAGAGAGAAAGTCAATGCATGTAAGCTCAGTCAAACTCTCAATTATGAATGTATATTACAATTAGTTCCTCTTTTTCTAATTACAAAGATTAAACCATATTTATATGGTCAACCTAACTAACAAAGTCAAAGTCAAACTAGTCTAAGAAAGTCAAACACGCTGACTTTACAATTATAGACTAAARYTAATHTTTYAAGRYGAATACAATTAATACTGATTTTTCAGTCCTAACATTCTCCCCCTTTGTATTCAGACTTGAAAGAAAATTCTGCACATTGAGTCTTGTTTGAACTTTGAAACAATATGCACAAAATGTCATCTTCAAAAGAAATCTTCCACTTATAATCTTCAAACGATCAAATGTTGAGAAAGATCTTTTAGCACTCCCCCTCGAATGTAGAATCACGGTGATCTTCTCTTTTGACAATGTAGAACCAAAACGATCTTCAGAAACACTTTACAAGATTTGATCTTCAAAGAATCTTCAGAAAACACTTCTTCAGTAAACTATTGTGAAAAAGATCTTCACATTCAACATCTCTCAGTTGTTGTAGCACACAAATAATCTTTTGGTAACGATCTTCAGTCGCACTTCTTCTTATGAGTCTTTTGCCAATATCGAAGTTACTCCCCCTTGATCTTTGCATCAGATTCCCTTTAACAAAGTTCGGAAATGAATATTTCATTCATTATTACATATACTCCCCCTTATGATGAAATGAGAATCATGCCATCATACAAAATATGAATGAAATTTTCCGTTTAAGCCTGTCAGATCATGAAACTGTAAGTAGATCTTTGCAAATCCACTTATTTAATCTTTTCAGATTAAAGGAATGGGAAGATAACAAC
>NW_020203343.1:0-11105 GCF_001531365.2 Cynara cardunculus var. scolymus | reverse complement strand
GCACACAAACCCTTTGTATCTAAGCTCACTCAGATATGGTTGTTCTCTTGGGTAGGTCTGTCGGTTTTGACATTCCATAGAGGTATTTCTGATAAGCACTCAGTCCCTCCTAAAAGTTTAGAGTTATGCACATATGATCATAATGGATGATCAAGCACAATGATCAGATAAAAGATGATCAAGTAATTTGGCTTTAAGCACGATCAATGAAAGAATGAAGTGACAACAATTCGATTATTTGATATGTATGAGAGAAATGAATGAAGATCTGTAAGAACAAGTTTACAGATTCTGATATTAAGAAAAAAAAATTAATGAATGAATATGAATCAATCAAAGAAACAATATCAGAAAACAATGTTGAATACAAACGAGTGTATTATCACCGAAAATGATTTTCGTATAAGAGACGTGATAATAACAGTTTGAAGAATAGCTGAAACAGGTATTGGAGTTATGTACGATGAGAATTTACRCAAGTAAAAACTCAGGAAATACCTGTTCAGAGAATGTACTCGTTATCCCCAAAAAATTAGCATTTCAAAAACACTTATTGAACTTTCTAAGGAAACTCCCCCTAGAAAGTAGATTTAAGTAATAAATCTTTTAAGCTCAAAAATGAAATGAAAAACATTTTAAGCACGGGTTCTAAACTGTTATAGACTAAAATTAATCTTTCAAGACGAATACAATTAATACTGATTTTTCAGTCCTAACAAAAGCTTCAAGGATTACATGGCAGATCTGTGTTATCTTCAAGAACAATATGAGAGGAGATGAAAGTTTGAGAGAGAAAGTCAACATTCAAAGTCTTGATCAAACCTTTATTACGTAAATGATATTACAATAAGCATCCTACTCAAATTACAAAGGAACTCACCCTTTATATAGGGTCAAACATCTAGACAAAGTCAAAGTCAAACTGTCTATGAAAAGTCAAACACGGTGACTTTTAATACAATTATAGACAAAATTAACTTTCAAGACAAATACAATTTTACACTGAATTTCATTCCTAACAAGGTCTTTCTCTAAGATATGTATTGGAAAAAAAGAATCTAAATGGTATTAACTTCTTGGACTGGTATCGTCATTTGGGGATTGTCCTCAAAACCGAGAATGAGTTGTATATTCTTGAGGGACTGCTCCCGAGGAACCCCCTATCAACACCAACAAAAGCATACATGATGTCTGGACAAAGCACTTTGATGACTCAAATGACCTCTTTGATGCTCTTCATTATGGTTCCAAACCTTTAGAAAGGTTTGGAGCCTTTAGGTTCTTATGAGATTTTATCTTAGCTGAAAGGCATGTTTCAGCAATGTTGATCCCAAATCTCTCAATTTTACACAAAGATTTAAGTATAAAAACCTAAATCTATCGCTTGGATGAAGAAAATGATGAACAGCTTGAATGATATTCAAGAACGTATGAAGTTTTCAAATGATTTCACTATAATAATAATAATGAGAAGGTATCAACCTTTTACAAGAAATATGGATTCTATTTATACTAGCAATCTAGTCTAAGAGATAAGAATCTAGTATGAGATATCTATGAGATAAACAAGGAGAAGATATCTATCTAGAAAGATAGAGGTTATCTCTAACTACCTAGAATAACAGATTTCATGCTGGCGATGAGTCATCTCCAGCTGTCTTTAGGTAGTGTGCTTAATCATAATTCTTCATGTATCTGCTTACTAGAGTATATTTAATCGAACAATGTTTGACACTTAAAAATTCTTCAGTTATTGTAAAACCAGAGAGGTTATGGAAAGGCTAAGTTTATCAGCCTAATGAACTCTTCATTATATGATGATTATCATGCTAAGTACTTCAGGTCTTCATAGTCTCTCTGATCTTCATTGCATCTCTGGTTTGTCTTCAGCACTTAGAATCTTTTCAGCTCCTTTCATCGAGTCTCCAGACTTCCATACTTAGTACATTTTTCATTACTTTTACATGTGATAGTGATGGGGTTTAACAATCTCCTCCTAAGTAAAGAAAAATAAAAAAATAGCTATATATGAATGACAAACAAATAGTTATCTATGCACAAAGAAACATTATTTTTGTCAAAAGTTTTTCATTTTCATTGATAGGATTATTTCATACAGTAAGGGATAGAAAAATTACATGTCATTGGTCTTCATTGAAAATTATCCAAAAACGCATCATCAGTCTTCTATATCTTATGACTATAGAGACCCCATAAATTAGCTCTATTTCTTCTCTCTTTGGAACATAGTCTCTGCCTAGTCTTTCTTGGATGATCTTCTGAAACCATTCAAGTGTATCGATTGAATACTTAAAGGCCTGAGTTAACCGGAATAACTTCTTGGTGCCAAATTCGTTCTTGAAAACTAAGCCCAATTCTGGTTGAGTTAAGGCATAGGCAGAGCGCTTCTCTTGTAGTCCAGGAAAGTTCTCATTTGGAGCGTGTAGGAAAGTCTTTCGATGCCAAGTTCAAGCACTATTTGAAAATCATTCTTTTCTCTAAACTTTACTAGAGTCTCCATCGTCTCTATGATCGCCCTCCAAGACATCCCATACTTTGTCCCATGATCATCTCATTAGTAGTGTATCCATATAGATCACTCAAGTCCCATAGGTTAAGGTTGATCAGGTCATTGTCGTTGAAAACACTAATCATCCCATGTGCCTGCTCAACGGTGTAGTCGATGTACTTGATGGCTTTATTGGCAAAAGTCCAGAGCTTAATATCATGGATCGTCTTTATTCCTTTGTTTGAAAAGATGGCGTGTCATGGTTGAGTGTGCTATGTCACGAACCGGTTCCTAATCAAGTCCATGGATTCAGGGGATAGGTTTGGAGGATTTAGGACTATATGCTCATCACAATCATGGTAGAGATATAAATAGATATTCTCCATCATTATGGGTTCTCTAGGTGGCACCTCTTGACATCTCCGTAATGTTTCCATTTGAGTGATGACCTTCTGTACAATGTCAATGGATGGAGGCTGCCTTGAGGAGGAAGGAATGTCTGCAAGCACTGTTGGTATGGGTGATGGTTTTGGTTGGTTGGGTTTTGTTTAGGTGGTTTTTGGTTGTATGGTGGCAGGTTCTGGTGGGTGGTCTGGGTGATTTATGGTTGTATGATTTTTGGTTCTTGTTGGGGTTCAAGTTAGGGTTCTAGTTGAATTGATGATGAAGAAGGTGAAGGTGATGGAGTAAAGGGAGGTTGGGTTTCTGGTTGTTTAGGACTTGGTGTGGTTATAGGTTGTGTTTTAGAAGGTGATGAAGAACTCACTATGATGGATGAGGCTTCATCAGTTGGTGGTGATGGGTTGGTTGATGATGGGTTTGATGTTGGTAAGGAGATCTCAGCCAAGGGGATTGCCCTGGTGATGGGTGTAATAGTGCCTGCAGAAGGATCAAAGGTTGATGCTGCCAAAATAATAGAGAGAAAAGTTAGAATATTTATATTATTTATATCTTAAGAGAGCTGAGCCTCTGGTTCCCTCGCCTCTTGTCCTTGAGCTTTGGACGTTGATGGATCAAATGATGGTTATGGTGCTGGAGCTGAGGTGGTGGTTGTTGGTGTGATAGATAGTGTCTCCTTATCATGAGGACCTAGACCCTGGTCATTGGGGTCTTGGTCTTCATGCCTTGGACGCTTGGGAGGCCTCTCTAAAAAGGAAGAGGTAGAAAACCTCTTCTTCTTTCGAAGCGATGAGACATAAAGCCCCAAACGTAGGCGCATGTGGTCTTTCTCAATTCGGCACAAGAGTGTTTCAGTTCGAGCGTACTGTCTTAAAATTGTGGCTTGTGGGGCGGCAAACTCGATGGTCTTCTTCACAAACTTGGCATTTATCTCGTTTAATTTGAAGATGATTGACACCTTGAATATGCGGAGGTTGGCTCTGGGACTGGTGTGGAGGTGGAACCAGTGGCAGTGTGGAAGTGGATGGTATGGGGATGGATGAGATAAGGTCCCTTACCTCTGCAGCAAAGGAATTGAAGGCTCCATTTGTTGGCGGGGCTGTAGAGGAAGGGGTGGGAATGGATGGTGGGATTATGGTTTTTATGGTGGTGGATAGGGAGGCGATGGATGTGTCAAGGGCTGTGACTTGTGAGGAAAAGGAGGCGATGCTTGCGTCTAATTCTGTTATTTGGGAGGAGAGGGAGTCAAATCTGGTGACCATGAGGTTATTATGGTAGTTGTGGTTTTGGGTCACCAGACTTTGGAGGGAATGTAGGCGGGTGGTGTTTTCCTTTGATAAAGTTTCAAGAGAGGCGATGGATTGCTGAATAAGGGTGATTTGTTGAGTAGGGATAGATTCAGCAACCCTCGCAATTGTGAGTTTAAGGTCTTTCAAGGACCGCTGAATTGAGTCGGCAAAGGCTTGGAACTTGGCCTTTGTGACCGACTCAGAAATGTGGGTAATGTAATAAGTGGTGTCAAGTTATAACTGGTCAGGATTCAAAAATAAATAACAATGTAAAGTTCGAAGGTAAGAGGTAACAATTATTGGAAGTAGAGGGACCAGTATTTGAACTGGGTCACCTCCTTGTGTCAAAAACAATTTTGGTCCAATAAGGTTATGGAGAAGTATGGAGGGGTGGGGAAGGGCGTGCATGTGCATGTGCTCCTTTTACTTGCTATGCTTTCACTTCACTTACTATACATAGTAAGTAAGAGGAATTGAAAAAAGGTTTTGTTATTGGTTTTGGATAAGAAACTCTGGCAAAAATTGGATTGAAAAAGAGAAGAACTAAGGTATCCAAGAAGGTTTTTTGATTGAAGATGAGTTTTACATGTTTTGATAAGTTATGAGTATTTATATTTCATATAATATTATTGTGTTATGGTGTTACTAAATCTGTTATTTAACCTCACCGCTCCAAGCCTCATCCGGTGAACCCCTTTCATCGCATATAGCTTCATCCAGATTGAACCCTCATCGACCAAAGTATTGTCCGATAAGGACCCTCATCAACGAAAGAGATGTCCGGTAAGGACCCTCATCGATCAAAGCGTTGTCCCGTAAGGACCCTCATCGACAAAAGGTTGTCTGGAAAGGACCCTCATCGACCAAAGAGTTGTCCGGTAAGGACCATCATCGACCAAAGCGTTGTCCGGTAAGGACCCTCATCGACCAAACCATTGTCCGGTAAGGACCCTCATCGATCAAAGTGTTGTCCGATAAGACCCTTCACCGATCAAGTGTTGTCTGATAAGGACCCTCACCGATTAAGTATTGTCCGGATTGGATCCTCACCGATCAAGTGTTGTCCGATTGAACCCTCACCAATCAAGTGTTGTTCGGGTTGAACCCTCAACCATCAAGTGTTGTCCTATAAGGACCCTCTCCGATCAAAGTGTTGTCCGGATTAACCCTCATCGCTTATAGTATTGTTCGATAAGAATGTTTGAAACCGCAATAGATGAAATGACAGTGTTACCGGGATAGATGGAATGGCGGTGTAACCACGATAGATATTTGGTAATTTAGCATTAAAAATCAGGTCTGAATTGTGTTAGAGTATTACAACATATTTTAATTACAGGAGAGAAATTCACTCACTAGACCTTTTGTCTAATCCTCAGTTGTTGTAATAATTTATTTTGCAGGTCATCAATCGTCAAAGGATAAAGGCAACGGAAATATGTAATGGAATTATGGGCGAAATTTTTTTATGACGCAATTTTTTGTTAATCCATACTGTTGGGTTGTTATATGTAAAAAGACTTGAATCATATGTAAATATTGGAACCTGATGTATGTTAAAGCATGAAGTTTGTTTTATTAGTACTGCTATTACATGGTGGGTTGTTTCATTTGGTATCAGAGCCTTAGTTTAAGAGATCTAGGTATTTTCCTGATACTTAGACTTAAACTAGAGGCATTAAGTATGTGATAATTGGTTCCACTGGCATTTCGAACCTAGGAATGTGTTATAATTGGACCTAATATGATGATAAGTATGGTAGTTTTATATTACATGACATTAATGTAATCTTGAGCTTCGGGTGCCTGATTTAAACGTAAGCATATTATCATACTTTGGTATGTGATTAATTGTATACATGTTTATTGTGACAGTGAAGGAAGTTAAGGTGTTGCACGTGTTAAGTAAGAATGGCGGATAATCCTAATCGTTCTAGGAGAACTTCTACGGGCCATGGAAGAGGCAAAGGGAAGAGGAATTTTGAACACTGAAGAAAATCCAAAGATTGCTACAACCATATGTTAGAAGAAAAATTTTGTAGTCAAGTCCCAGTGCTAAAATTGTTTTAAATTCTTTATAGTGTTTAGTTGTTGTTTCCTTTACTAGAAGGTTGTTTGACTTTATGTTTTTACAAGTTGAAAAATGCAATACGCTACGTTCAACATACTTCGTTATGTCTTTCTTTAATCTGGGCCACCAATAAAACGGTTTTAAATTTTATACATTTTATTGGTACCTGAATGAAAAGAATACCGGGATTTGTGAATTTCATCCAAAATTATCTCCAGGATATTCACATAGCGCGGTATCCAGATCCGTCCCTGAAAACATAAAATTCCCTTGTCGATTTTTTCCAAGGTGGAAATCATTTTACTCATTCGTTCTGCTTTGAAATGATTTTTTTTAACCACTTCTTGACACTTTAAAATTTTACCATGGAGATCTGGAATTATATTTGTTCTCATTGTCACGGCCTTTACCGTACCACTTTTTTCTTTTCTACTCAAAGCCTCTTCTACCACATTTGCTTTCCCCCGGATGGTAGAGAATCTCGCAATCATAATTGTTTACTAGTTCAATCCATCACTGTTGCCGCATATTTAACTCGATCTGACTGAATAGATGATGAAGAATCTTATGATCTGTTAAGATCTGACATTTCGTTCCCAGCAAATAATGCCTTCAAATCTTCAAAGCAAATACCACGGCTGCAAGCTCCATGTCGTGTGTCGGATATTGTCTTTCATGATCCTTCAATTGTCTGGATGCATAAGAAATAACCTTTCCTCTTTGCATCAGTACGTAACCCAAAAACCAGCTTTGAAGCATCACTATAGACCACGAAACCTTCAGATCCCTTTGGTAATGACAACACTGGAGCCCTACAAAGACGATATTTCAATAGTTGAAAAGCTTTTTATTGATCCTCTTCCCACCAAAATTTGACGTTCTTCCGAGTCAACTTAGTTAGTGGTGCAGCAATTCTGGGGAAATCCTGAATAAACTTTCGGTAGTAACCTGCTAACCCAGGAAACTACGGATTTCAGAAGGAGTTCTTAGCGCCTCCCATCTTTCAATAGCTTCAGTTTTGGCAGGATCCACTTTTACCCGCCTCAGATATGACATGACCCAAAAATTGAATTCCCCTCGACCAGAATTCACACTTGGACAGTTTTGCAAACAACTTTTCCTTCTTTAAGAGTTCAAGAATTAAATGAAGGTGTTCATCATGTTCTTCTTCAGATTTTTAGAGTATATAAGAATATTGTCGGTAAACACAATAACGAATTTATCGAGATATTCACTACATACTCGGTACATCAGATCCATGAAAGTTGAAGGAGCATTGGTTAAACCAAAAGGCATAACCAAAAACTCGTGATGTTCATACCTGGTCCATAAAGCAGTTTTAGCAATATCTTCATCTCTGACTTTAAGTTGATGGTATCCCGACTGCAAATCGATTTTGAAGAAGTAACTGGTTCCCACCAGTTGATCAAATAAATCGTCGATTCTTGGTAGGGGATACTTATTCTTGATTGTCAGCTTATTCAGCTCCCTGTAATCAATACACATCTGCATCGATCCGTCTTTCATTTTGACAAACAGAACTGGAGCACCCATGGTGAAGTACTCGGTCTGATGAAGCCTTTGTCAAGATCTTTTAACTGTGTAACCAACTCCTTCAATTCTGATGGCACCAAACGATACGGTGCTCTGGCCACTAGTGCTGCCCCAGGTACTAGATCAATTCTGAATTCGATAGATCGATCATACGATAGACCAGTCAAATCCTCGGGGAAAACTTCTGGATAGTCACAGACTACCGGAATCGACTCTTGCTTTCATTTCTCTGTATTTGAATAAATTACATAGGCTAGATACCTACGACACCCTTTCGATATACATTTACGAGCTTTCAAAACTGAAAACAGACAGGTATGATGATCATGCCGATCACCATAAATAACAATCGGCACTCTCTCTGGAAAATTGATACTGATTATCTTCTTATTACATAAAATGCTGGTCTGATTCTCTGCCAACCAATTCATTCCCACTACAACATTGAATTTTTTTCATCGGCATAAGAAACAGATGGATCGGCAGCCCACACCTCTCAATTTCAATTATGCAATTATTAAACACATAGGTTATAGATACTTGACAATTAGTAGTATCAACCACTAATATATTGTCAAGGGGCACAGAATTCATATATGCCCACCCAGCAAATGATGGTGATGCAAAAGAAAAATTCACACTAGAATCAAATAGCACTTTAGCATATACTGAATTAACAAGAAAAGTACCTGTTACTACTTCTGGTGTTGTTTCAGCCTCACTTTTCATCATCTAAAAAGATCGGCCCCGCGCCCCTTCTTGTCTTCCCCTTGGTATATTTGGTCGTTCACAATTACTTGGGGTATTTTCTCTCATAGTCAATCATGGGGCTCTTAGTTATGGACAGTTTGGTGGGATGTGATCAGGTGAATTGGAATGGAAACATCTTTTGGGACCTAGACAATTCCTCGATAGATGACCCGACTCCCCACACTAATAACATTTTCTATGTTCTTGTTTACAGTCACCCTGATGAACTTGGTGACATCGAGGACAGGCTTTATTAACAATTCTTTGGACAGGTCGGTTATCTATTTTTGCATATTTGGCCCTCGGTAACCAGTCGAAGACCCTTCCCATATTCTCTTTTCCACTATCTTTTCTTCTCCCTGCATTTGTTATTCCTCTCAGTAGTTTCAGCAGCATCCACGGCCAAGGGAAAAGTAGCATGACTCATCGCGATCACAAATTCTCTAATAGAGGGATTTAAACCCCAGATATATCTTTTCACTTTTCTGAACTCAGATGAAATATAAATGTTCCGCGACCCGGGAATGTTCAATAATCTTTTCAGTGTATCCTCGTATGGATCTGATGCCTTGTTCTAATTTCAGAAAATCCTCTTCCATTTGCCTCATGGATGCCTTGGGACACAATTATTCTTTAAATCTATTTAAAAGTTCCATCCAAGACATGGTTCGTAGAATATCGGGTTTAGCCATTGATTCTACATCCCACCAGTACATAGCGTTAGATTTCAACATAGAAATAGCAAATCTAACCTTGTCTTCTTCTGGACATTTGTTGGTATTAAATAAAGATTTGATTTCCTTCAACCAACACATAGCCTTCATCATATCTCTCTCGTTAGAAAACGTTGGAGGTTTTCAAGTTAAGAACATGTTAGCTCTCATATTTCATTTAATGTAAAAGTATGAAAAAAGTATTACTGCAAGTGTTGACAGAAGGGTTGCTTCCACAGAAGACAACAGAGGACCAGCAACAGAAGCTGTTTGATCGTACAAGTCAAGATTGACAGAACCTCTGTTGTCTCTCACAGAGGTTCTAGAAAATGGTCCTCTGTTATCAAGAGCTTTCAAGTCATATGCAGCAGAGCCTCTGGGATGACTCACAGAGGGTCTGCGGTTCATCTTCTGTGGAGAACCACTTCTTTCTATTTTACTTAGGTTGTTAGCTGCACGTGATTCTCACGTGACTATGTTTGTAATCGACTTTATTTGAATGGCTTGGATCATTTCACTTGTCTAGGTCATGTCAGAAGAGCCATTAGGAACTAGTATTTAGCAGCTTAGGCCTTTGTATTCAGTGTGCTTCCCGTATTGTAATTGTCAATATTTTCAATCAAATGAAAATCATTTGAAGCTATTCTCTCATGTTCTTCATATTCATCATCTGTGTGTTCTTGATTAATTTCTTACTCTGTTTGTTCATATATTGTTTCCGCTGCACTGTTATTGTCTAAAAGATCATCCAGAGTATTTGATTAATATCAAAACTATATTTATAGGTCCTAACAATTGGTATCAAAGCCGGAATCAAATTCTTATTTGATTAATTCTGTTCTTGGTATTAATCTGTATTTGTTCTAAGAACACCAATCTTCTTCTTCTTCAGGTTACCCTGTTTTACTCTATTTTATCAGTTTCTTTTTATTCCTATTTTTCTTCTTCTTTTCAATGGCGAATCTGGCCAATACATCATTCATGAGCACTGGTTCGCAATCAAAACCTCCTACACTCATTCGTGAGGAGTATCCTCAATGGAAAGTACGAATGGTTAATTTTCTGGAGGGAATTCACCCAAGGATATGTGAATTTCTTTATAATCCTCCTTATGTCCCCATGAACTTAATTCCAAGAGTTCCAGCCACTGGAACAACTCCAGAAATTCCTGAGCATTACGAACCACGTCCTATTGCAAACTAGAGTGATGAGGACAAAATAATGGTTGAATTGGGCAGCAAGTGCAAACGATTGTTAATTATGGCAATACCTCACAAAATCTTCAAATGCATCGATCACTGTCAACTGTCCATGGATATTTGGGCAGAATTAGAAAAGCAGATTGAAGGAGGTAAGAAAACACTCAAGAACAATCGATCAATTTGCATTGACGAGTACCACAGCTTCAAGGCGAAAGAAGGTGAATCCCTGTCGGACACATACTCTAGATTGAATACCTTGATTAGCAACTGCAAGAGGTATGGAGTAATAAGAACGGCAGAGGACAACAACTCGTTATTTTTGAAGAGCCTTGGAGTTGAGTGGATGCACCTCACCATGTCCATGAAGGCCACCTTAGACTTGGAAATGTGGACTCTAGCAGACTTGTTTGGATCTCTTAAAAGCCAAGAGCCTCAAGTTCTACAAATGAAAAAGAACTATGGTGGTCCACTAGCTCTAGTCGCAAAGGATGGATGCTCTGGAAAAGGGAAAGAGGCACAGAAGGAAGAGAAGGAGAAGAAGAAGAAGAAGAAGAAGAAGAAGAAGAAGAAGAAGAAGAAGAAGAAGAAGAAGAAGAAGAAGAAGAAGAAGAAGAAGAA
>NW_020203342.1:13188-20737 GCF_001531365.2 Cynara cardunculus var. scolymus | reverse complement strand
CATTAACAAAAATAAATTAATAAAAATAATGAGATTTTTTGATTTTGTAACTCCCAATTAATGATATGGGAGTTACATAAAAAAGAAAATGACCTAAATATCATTTTTCCCTTTGTTCACATATGTTCTTTAAAATTATAAATTTAAAAATTTAATTTTTTATAATGATTATCACAACCCTTTATTGTAAGAATCAATGACCAATATTGGTTAACAAAGTTAACACAAAAATCTTGGTTAGTATTTGAACCAAGCGCTTTTTTTCTCTCTCTCTCTATATATATAAAAGTAACTATGTATTTTCTTGATGAAATAGTTTTGTTGAGGCAACTTTTTACCAATACATCCAAATTTGATTATTTTGACTTAAAAATACTCATTTTGTTCCAAAATAAATATCTACGTATTTTAGTTTGTTCCAAAATAAATGTTTTATTTCAAAAGTAAATGTCTACTTTCTCATTCCACCCTTAATTATGAGGTGAATATATTTTCTCTCTTTATAATGAAGGGTAAAACTGTCACTTATTTAATTAAAAATGAAATAATTAGTGCAACCACAATCATGAACCTCTTCACTAGTTCCTGATTTTGAGACATCAGTTTTCTCTTTCCTGCACATATCATAAACCTTTTACTCCCCACAGACACTGTTGTTTATATAATTAAAAACTATAATCATAAAACTTATAATGGTTAAAAATTATTTGTTATAATAATAAGACGATAATCAAAAATTACAAAATGCGGTTCAAATGCGGCCATGGAGGTTCAAATGCGGTGACTCTAGGCTACCCACAAAGCAGGTTGTCATTATAAAATTAGTCGGCTCACATAACGGGTTGAATATCCAAGTTAATATTTTTTTTTATAATTTTTGAAAATTCTATTTTTAATTTTTTTAACATGGAAATAATTAAATTCCTTCAGAAGTTGGTATGGGGTTGTTGAAATAATAAAATTAACTTCTGAGAGTAAATATAAAATTCAGATTTTATTATAATTAATTATGTGATTTTAATTATTAAATAATAATTTAAATTAATTTATGTTTAGATATAAAAGAAAAAGGCATGACAATAATGTGAATGCATAATGAATGTCCACTATTATTTTGTCCCTCCATTTTCACTTTTCTGTGCATCTGAAATTTGGGTCCACTTTTCACCTTCACCTATTCGATTTTATGGTCACATTCATACGGAATGGTTTTAAGATATAGTTTCTAGTGATATGTATGACTTAATAAAGCCGTTTACCAAATGCTTATCCGGGTAAGTGTTTATCGATAAAATTTAATATTATTATTTACTTACCGGATAAGATTTTAGTCCACCAAAACGACATCGTATGCAACAATTTACTCGGTATGCGTGCTTACTGTGGTAAGAATCGTCGTCCTCACTTACCGGGTAAGACTCTTGGTCCTTGTATCGCTCTTACCGGGTAAGATTCTTAGTTCTTACCATATTCATCCGGTGAGACAATGTTACTTGATAAGCACTTACCCGGGTAAGCGTTTGGTAAACAACCCCTTAATAAAGTTAGGATCATTTTCTTAATCAAACAAATTATATAAAAAAACGAGAACTTCATACTCTTCGATACGACATATATCTCAATATAGTTTTTTTTCTTCCCGTTTTAACTGTTTTTTTTTACGTGAAATGACATATATGTGTTATATTTGTTATGAGTATTTATGTACGTTCAAGTGTATGCAACAATTCGACACCATAAGTCCGTAACTCGAAATCACCTTCTTCAACATCGTAGGCACTGCGTTGTTCATCACCGTAACCTAATACTCAATGAGAGCGATAGAGAACCCATCGAGACCGATCCAGAACCCATCGAGACCGATCGAGAAGGTCGAGAATCCATTCACTGAATTGGTATGTGTATGTGTGTGTTAAATTATAACGTAYCACCTTCATTTTCTATCGAGAAGCTATCGATTGATTTATTATTTGTTTGTCTGTATAAAATCATAGGCTACCACTTTATGCATATATAGGGTTGGGTTCACGTGAGACACGTGAGACCACATTTGTACATTTGAAACTTCACAGCAAAAATACTGTGAATGTTACCTTCACAACATTTTGTTGTGAAGTTTCAAGTGTAAAAAGCTGGTCTCACGGGTCTCACGAAAACAGTCTGGTCTCACGTGATCCCAAGTCTCTCTCTCTCTCTCTCTCTCTATATATATATATATATATATATATATATATATGTAGGGGAGCGTTCAAATAAAAACCACTCAATTTGTACAAACCGTGAAAACCACATTCAACCAATCATAGTTTTTCATTTTGTTCATTTTTTTTGTAATTATGAGAGGTTGATTAACCATTTTTATTGTGGAGGGTGTTAATCATGGATATTATTATCTTCATTATTTTAATTTTAGAGAAATACATGAAACAGTTTCATTAAAATTTCATTAAATATTATATGAAACAATTTCATAACCATATATGAAACAAATTCATCAAAAAAAGTATTATATGAAACAATTTCACATGATTAAACAATTTCATGAATTTTTTTTCAAAAGATTAAACAATGAAATCGACATATGAGGGTGGTTTGTATGTTGTACAAATGAATGCGGTTTTCATTTGAACGCTCCTCTATATATGTATGTATGTATATATAGATACAAAAGAAATTCATGTGAGAATAACATTTAGAATAAGAAACATAAGAAAAGATTTGGACCATTGATTACTTTTAATCTCACATTCATTTCATGAATTATGCTTATCATGGGAATTGATCGGATGTATCTATTTAAGTTTGATCTTTAATTAAGACGATCCAACGGTGGACATCCCTTCTTATTATAATATAAATAACCTTAAAAGAATAGAATTATAAAAGGTGTAAGTGGTGATTGAATGTAAATCCAAAATCCAGTGTTCGAATTCTCCCGGCTCTTATTGATTTTTCCAATTCTAATTTGAGAACTTTTTAATTTATTTATTTTTCGTTTTTTTATTGTTTGGGATTAAACGACAAATCTTTTCATTTCTTCATAATCTTTTAGAAATTATTTTGTCGATATATTTATTCAATTTTTATGACAAACTTAAAATGACTACTTAATTATTTAAATAATATATATATATATATTTATATATATATATATATATTATAATTTAGGGTGGAATATCATTTTCTTCATCTTTGATAAATATTTAATCGAACATACATATTTAATAACTCAACAATAAACAAGATAATTTCATTTGATTAAATTTTTTTATTTGTTATTTTTTCCAATGAGTTTATATATACTCGAAGGGTACTCACGCAATACATCGAGATAAATTTCGATTGTAATGTTTTGTTTTATTTAATTCCTTATCGATGTTATAATACGGTTTTATGTGGGTTTGAGAAAAAAAGATAATGTTTTTATTTTTTAATAAAATATAAGTTTGAAGTTATCTTAAGATTTTAAAAAAATCGAAATTAACTATTTAAAGGTTCTTGTTTTGTTGTGTAATTTATTTAATTCAATTCTTTTATTATAATTTAGTTTAGGTTAATTTATTTTTGATTTAATAATATAACTTTTTATAAAGATAATAATTAAGTATTTTGTTATAACACAATGATTATCCTAATTATATTTTAGATTTTTTATATTTAAAATGAAATGTTTATCCAGTGTTTGATTATGTTTATCTGCAATTAGTTACACGAATTTAAGAATGAGGCTTTAATAAGTTGTATTTTTACATTATCTACTTGTAATTTTGAACTTTAAGTAATATGCATCAATAAACAGTACCTTATGTATAAAAAATGGTTTTTAAGAGTTTCTATCAAATGCTTATAATATATATATATATATATATATATATATGTGTGTGTGTATGGGTGGGGGGAGGGGAGCGAGGTTCATTTGAGAAGTATTAAATATTTGAGAAGTAAAAAAATAATCTTAGCCTTTCATTGGGTCAACATTTGCGGCTTTGACTTTGAAGAAACAAATAATTACTCGCATGGGTATGCGAAAGATAGAAGGACAGTTTCGTAACTTTTACAAAAAGACAGTAAAAAAGTTCATATGTGAACCCAAATGAAGTATGTGTTCATATATGAACCCATTAATTAGTTCACATGTGAACTATTTAACTGATTCATATGTGAACCCACATGTTCATATATAAATCAGTTAATTAGTTCATATGTGAATCACATGAGTTTATATGTGAATCAATTAATTAGTTCATATGTGATTTACATGAGTTCACATTTGAACATATAGTTCATATGTAAATCACATAAGTACATACATGAAGTTGTTTGGCACTTATTTGTAAAAGTTACGGAGCTACCCTTTTTTTTTGCATGGCCATAATTTTTGATTAGTCAATGTCTTAACTATTAACCAGTCAAATCCGATTTTGACTGTATGAAGGGCTAGGATTACTTCTTACTTCTCAAATATTTACCATTTTTAAAATAATCTTTGGCTACACACACACACACACACACACACACACATATATATATATATATATATAGTTGAGTTCCGATGAGAATGAGAGTTAAGGTGAGAAGCGTAAGAAGAATTCTCCACCATTGGATGCACATTAGAATGAGATGCACTAGATCAATCCCCGTATCAAACACAATTCATGGGGGAGTTTCAAATTAAAGGTGATCAAGGGCCAGATCCCTTTGTAGGCTTCTCATCTTAACTCTCATTCTCACACAATATTTCGTCTACACACACACACACACACACACACATATATATATATATATATATATATATATATAGGGGCACGTTCAAATGAAAACCGTGCATTTCTAAGAAACCGTGTAAACTAATTTCGACCAATAGGAAAATTCTATTTTTTTCTAATTAAATAAAATCAATAAGGGTATTTCGGTCATTTACAATATTTTCTATTAAATATGGAAATTATTAATAAATCTTAATTAAGAAAATTTTATAAATGGTAACATTTAAATATTTAAAATTTGAATTAAATATATTATGATGCAATTGAATCTGCTGGTGAATCTTGAAGATTGTAAGCCATAATGTAATGAATTCATCAAATCATAATTGGACAAAAAAAATTAATACAAATGAAACAGGTTTTATGAAGGTGAAACTGGTTCATGTCGCAAATAAAACATGAGTAGTGAAACATTTTCATGGTGAACCCGTTGCTTTGATGGTGTAGTTGATCCATTTAGTAGGTGAAGTGGAAAATGAAACGGGTGCATAATGTATTTGGTTCGTCATGAAGTAATTGCATGATGAAACGGGTACATGATGAATCTGCTACAGAATCTTGAAGATTGTAATCTGCTCCAGAATCTTGAAGATTGTAAGCTTAAAGAAATGAATTCATCAAATCAGAGGTGAAATAAGAAAATTAATGCACATGAAATAAGTTTCATGAAAGTGAAACTGGTTTATGGCGTTATTGAACATGAGTAGTGAAACGGGTGCATAATGTATTTGGTTCATCATGAAATAATGCATGATGAAACGGGTACATGAAGAAACTGCTCCAGAATCTTGAAGACTGTAATATGCTCCAGAATCTTTATGATTGCAAGGCTTAAAGGAATGAGTTCATCAAATCAAGAGCGAAATAAAGAAATTAATTTACATGAAACAAGTTTCATGAAAGTGAAACTGGTTCATGCGTAATTGAACAATGAGTAGTGAACTGGTTTGATGGTGAATCCCGTTTCAGTGACGTTGAAATGCAAAATAAAACGGGTGAATAATGCATGCGGTTCGTAATGAAATAATTACATGCTGAAACGGATTCATTATGAAACCGGTGCGTCTTGAAATCATTTCATAATGAATAGGGTGCATATTTACATGGTTGTGTGAAGAACATTGAAACAATTTCAGGATAAGGAATACAAAGGCTGTAACATTAGCGAAAAGTGAATAAAGTTCATTATCAATATCATGAAATAACAAATGACGCATCAAACCATGAGTAAAATTTCATGTTTTATCATAAAATTCTATGAACGCAGTAAACAGTTAAGACAATGAAACTATTTCATGTTGTATTATAAAATTTTATAAACTCAGTAAACAATGAAAAAATTTCGTTATATAAATGTAACAGATCCATCTACCAGTATAATGAAAATTACGAAATATGATCAGTATTACGTTGATTAGTTTGTTGATGAAACTTTGAAACCAATGTCGTTCATATAATGTAATTCAAATTTTGAAACGATTCATTATATAGAATTGAATATGGTGTGTTTTATTTATATTTTTGATGGATGTTATTTAAACGTAAAAATAATATATTGCTTTATAAAATAAAATAATTTCATTTATAATATGATATGAAAGATACTGTTGTCTTGAATAGAATGTATTTTTGTTTACCATTTTACCCTTATTGCTGATATAAAATAAAATTTTAATATATATATATATATATATATATTTTTAATTTCCTAAAATAAAGTAAACTAATCTTGACCATTGATCAAGAGAATAGATGGATGAGATTGGTTTACACGGTTTACACAAATGGAGGCGGTTTTCGTTTGAACGCTCCTCTCTCTCTCTCTCTCTCTCTTATATATATATATATATATATATATATAAGATTGAGTTCCAATGAGAATTTTATATCCTTGAATCAATCATAATTGAGGATCAACCTTAATGAGATACACCTGATCAATTCACATATCAAGCGCCATTCATAGGGTGGAAGCCAGATTAAAAATGATCAAGGGTCCAAATCTTGTCTTACGCTTCTTACTTTAACTCATATTATTCTCACACGTTCCTTCATGTATATATATATACACACACACACACACACCACACACACATATACATACGAGCTTACTCATTTAAGAATCCAATATATTATGATTGTTGTGATAACTATTATTGTAACATATTATTTCATATGGGTTTTTTTATGTAATGGTAGAATTTAATATATTGACTAACTTATATTAGTTTCACAATATGTTTGTTTCATATGTATACAGTTCATAATGTGAAACCTTTTAGTTGTATTTTTTGTTTCATAAAGACATAAAAAATGTTCATATTGTCAAACAAATATATGTTAATGAATACACTAAATCCAAGTCATAAATAGAAACAAAAATCATGTAAAATAACATATGATGTCTCAGTTCTCAAGGTTATCACAATTTTATGAGTTCTTAAATTAATGAAACCCCCCTATATATAAAGAATGGTTCAAACTATAACACATATGATTTACACAAATACAACAACATATGTGATTTACGCAAATACGAGAACAATTATAAATCCATCGTTTTGTTTTAAATCATAATTTTAGAAGGATTAAGAGATTAAATAAATATTTATCACTTTCTATGAATATGGAAGGGGGAGTGCTAATGGCACTCCCTTAGTAGGGGTGTGGAATCATTGAAAATTGTGTCGTCATAAACATCAAATCAATTTAATTATATTTAATTATTATTATTTAATATATATATATATATTAAGTTATAATTATATATATATATATATATA
>NW_020203342.1:0-12108 GCF_001531365.2 Cynara cardunculus var. scolymus | reverse complement strand
AATGAATAATATATATTTATTAATAATTTATATTAATTAAAATATAATATAAATAAATAAATAAAACAGAAAATAAAATAAATAATATATATTAATTAAAATTTTCTTTAATTAATAATAAAATAAAAAGTAATAATCACAAAAAAAAAAACACAAAAAATTATAAAACATAAATGATTAAAGGCTACTTAGGGGTGACATTAGCATATGATAGGGGTGCCATTAGCCACCCCCATATGGAAGGCATGAGGGGTAAAGTACATGGGAAAAACTGCAGTAATGAACAGAAAAAGTCGATAACCGTGAATTTGATCATCATTGTCATTGTTTTTTTTTTTTTTCATTTATCACAACATTATCATAATAAATCATATCATAAGAAATTTTGATTTATTAAAGCATTATAACAGTAGTATCCACAAAGGAGATATCTGTATAAAAAGTCTTCGGTGATACCAACAACATTTAAAAGAAAAAGATAAATCAGTAAGATAACAATTTTTTTAAATAGATAATTAAATTAGTACCCTTAATGATTTATTTTCGTTTATTTTATTTTTTTATTATGGGTTAAAAACAATAAAATTGGTTTCATAGATTGATTAGAATGTCTACGCGTCATAATATATTATTTAATTGATATAACTTACCTTTATAGGACGAAACTGTAAAACGTCTTATCTAAAAATGTCATATTATTTATTGTATATAAAACGTTTGAGAAGTGTCATGTAAACTTATTTTTTTTTTTATATAACACTTGCGTTTGTAGAGCATCTTTTCAAATAATGTCATATAAAATAGCTAACATGCCACTTTATTATAAAAACATCCTCAAAAACCTATTGAAATGCCTAAAAACTTCCTATAAAGCTATTGTAACACTTTTAGATTTGACGCTTTTGGGTTTGGTGCTATAAACTTAAGTTCTATAAAATATTCAATTACGACGCTTAGAAATTTTAGCCGTACTATAAAACCAATTTTGTTTTAGTGTTTGGAGGCTCAGAAGTGTTTTTTTTATTTTTGTAAAGCATAGTTGCTCTCGTTTGAACTCCTGCCTATATGTGTGTGTGTAAGTTCGAGTGAGAACCATAAGGGGAACAATCAAAAGTGTGCTACGTGTCCGGTACCTTCACCATGAATGTTACATCTATTATTCATGATGAATATTGATACATGACACGTTTTTGTTGGTTTCAAGGTTCGTAATGAATATGTGATTATCAAACGAACTCCCTCTCTCTCTCTCTCTCTATATATATATATATATATATTATCGGTGCATGGTTTTTAAACCATTTTAAAATTTTGTTATAACCTAAAATGTAATTAGGAGTACTGAGTAAGACTCAATACATAACTGTAAACAAAAAGGGAAATGGTAGTACTCAGTTTTAAATATATATATATATATATATATAAACATTAATTAATTATACACGTTTAAAGAATATCTTAACGTTCAAATCTACAGTTAGGGACCGAATTGAAGCAGTATTATACAGTATGGCTACTGGTTCCCACCCTCTTACATATAGCTCAACAGAGACAAAATGATTGAGATGACTTTGTCCAAATCGTTATCGTTCCCATAAATTAATCACTTGCTTTTGACATGTTTTTATTTTAATTTTGCATTTTAACAATTAATGATTACTTTAGAAAGAAAAAAAAACCCTAAACATTCTTGTATATCTTCTCTCTCTCTCTCTCTCTCTCTCTCTTTCTTGTGTGCTGTCCCTATCTTTCTGCTTAATTACTTGTCTGCATACTGATCAAAGGGAGAAATCTAAAGACTAGTCTCTGCAAAAATTTAATTATATGCATGCATATATATATATATATATATATATACACATATATGTGTGTGTGTATAGCGATGAAAAAGGTTAAAGATTTCTTGAAACAATTAGTTAATTTCACGAAATTGTTAATTAATTATATATCACAACTTTTGTAAATCCAAATGAAGTCTTTAACTTTACAGGGATTGTTTAAATGATTGGAACTTGTTCATGATTTCTAATCGGATACTTGCATGCATGTCATCCAGTAGAAGAAGATGTGTTGTCTTAAAACTTTTCTGTTTATTTTTTCATCAGCTACTGAATATATACAGATACACACATATATATATATATATGTATATGTATATATATATGTATATGTATATGTACATATATATGTATATGTATATGTACATATATATGTATATGTATATGTACATATATATGTATATATAGATAGGTGGAGGTTCAAACGAGAATATCTTTATTTTACGAGAACGCGAGAACACCCTTATCACATGTGATAATACGCGTGAAGGGACTTGTGATGTGTAGACGACGTGCTCTACAACTTAGGCTGCGCCAAAGGTTGTCTGCGTCTATGATTTAACATCATATGTGATGGTCTTGATGGATTATAGTATCATATCAACAATAACCTTATCACATGTGATGATACTTGTGAGGGGGCTTAATGGTGTAAGGGCGACTTGGCCCGCAACCAAGATCGCATCGAAAATCGTCCATGTCTCTGATTTAGTATCACATGTGTATCATATGTAACGGAATAAGAATATCACATGTGATTGTCTATAGTAACAGGACGTTATCGCGTTCTTGTAAAATGAAAGAGTTCTCGTTTGAACCCTTCCCTATATATATGGTTGGTCATGAAACTACAACAAATCTGATTTATAAGGCGACATATTAATATGATGTACTACCATTTTGACGTCTTAACAAATTTTTAGCACACTTATAATACAAAGCAATATTGTATTTAAGACACTTTTTAAGAGTGTCTTATTAACACGTACATCTTTTTATAAGACGTTTGTTTTATAAGACACTTTTTATTATATAAAATAGTTAATACTACAATTTTTATAAACTTGTTACAACGTCTATAAACTTATTAAAACGTATTTAAATATAACACTTTATTGTTTGATCTTATAAACTTAATTCTTATTTATTTTTTTCTATGAAGGACTACAACAACATTGACTTTATAGGACATTTAGATATTCGAGATTGTCTAAGCGTCCAAATAAAATACTTTATAAAACATAGGTTAATTTATAGGATCAAACTATAAAATGTCTTATCTAAAATTGTTACAGTAGGTTTATAAGACGTTTTAACAAGTTTTTTAGAAGGTTTTAAAATTAAGTGTCTTTTTAGATATTTTATAAGACACTTTTGAGAAGTGTCCTATAAACCCATTTTTGTATAGAACAATTTTTCAAATAGTGTCCGTATAAAATAGTTAATACGACACATTATTTTAAAAATGTTCTAAAACATTTAATTAAAAAAAAGCCTAAAAACGGCCTCTAAACCTATTGTAACACTTTTAAATATGATGTTTTTTTATTTGATCCTATAAAGTATTTTTTAGGACACTTCTACATTTTAGACGTTTTATAAAACCAATTTTTATTGTAGCGTGGGATAAGAAAGCCATTGAGAATTTTGGGACAACATATTTTTATCCATAAGTAATTAAATGGTGAACAACCAACAAACGTGTCCGAAAACGTAAGAACATCTTCAACAGCTATGTTAAAATAGAGAAGAAAAAAAAAAGATTTTAGCAATTTTTTTGCTATAAGAGGTATGCTAACTTATATACTAAAATAGAGAAAAGTGGAAATAGATTGTAAAAATTTCTAAATTTAGGGAAATCTCTAAATATAGAAAAAAATTATTATTTTAATACTTTCCATCAATAAGATGTATTTATAATAAATGTTTAAAAAGATAAATAATATATTTTAATAAAATAATTAAATTTAGAATTGCTAAAATAAAGTAGCTGTGTGATCAGTTGCATTTATTTTTTCGACAGATCCTAACTTTTAATACTTTATTTTAGAGAAAATATAACATAGCTGTAATCATCAGATAATTCCAAAAGGATTAATCATCAACCATGTGGTTGCTGTTTTACTTTTCCTAATAGTTATTAAAGTTGAGTACCAATGGATCTATTTTTAGGGTTTTCTAGGGTTCCTTTTCTTGTTCTTTCTTGAAATTATTTTGGTAGCTAGGGTTTCATGTATGGTCAATTAGCAGAAGCCCTAGAAATCAACAGTTGTTGGGGTCAGCATTAATAAGTTACAAATGGTAGTTGTGCAATCATAAAAGTTCTGTAGCAACCAGATACATGTTCAAAACGATATCGTTAATTACTTGTATATTCATATGTACACACTACGACAAATTTGGGTTTATAGGACACCTTCAATCTTTAAGCGTCCCAATAAACTGCTTTATAAGACCAAAATATAAAGTGTCCTATCTAAAGGTGTTGTAATAAGTTTATATGACGCTTTTGAACGTCTTAACAAGTTTTTTAGGACATTTTTAATAGAAAGTGTAACATTAACAACTTTATAGCACACTTTTGAGAAAGTGTCCTATAAACTCGATAGTTTAAAGGACATTTGTTTTTATAAGACAGTTTTTTAAATAGTGTCCTATACAGTTGCTAATGGGATGTTTTATATTAAAAGTGTCCTAAAAAACTTATTACGACGTCAAAAAACGTCATATAAACTTATTACAACGTTTTTAGATAGGACGATTTATTTTTCTGGTCCTATAAACTATGTCTTATAAAAAGGTATATTAGGACGTTTAGAAATTGGGAGTGTCCTATAAACCCGATTTTATTGTAGTATGTTTAATTAATACTTTATCTAAAATTAATCAAGAAATGTGCATTATTGTAAACAAAACAAACTCTGAACTCTAAACCCTATATGTATGTATGTACCACAAATATCTAAAGATTTAATAAAAAATGAAATTATATATATATATATATATATATATAAATTGTTTACTGGGTTCGTTATGATCTGTCGGTGATCATCAAAAGATTGTTGTCGAACCTTTTGATGATTAATTTTTCATTCTATTAATATATTGTTTACTTAGTGTTATCGATAACCCGTCAGTGATGTGTTGAATCACCGACGGTAGATCTATCGTGCTAATGGAAACATAAAGCAAACATTGGCCTTGTCGTTTATTCATTGGAAACACAGACGGCCTCATCTGTCGGTGATGGTATGTTTTCTACCTGTGGGGTTTTGTTTCCAATTTAATTTGTACTGTTCAGGGCATGACCTTTTCGTACGTGCTTTTGGTGTATCATATGAACTATTGAAAAATGACAAAAAAAAAAATAACACAACAACAAAAATGAGTTTATAGGACGTCAAAAAAATGTCTCAAGTATCTCAATAGAGTACTTTATAGGACTTAAGTTTATAGGAACAAATGATCAAACATTATATCTAAGAGTGTTGTAATAAGTTTATAAACGTTTTTGGATGTCTTAGTAGGTTATTTACAATTTTTTTAACAAAACGTCGTATTAGCTAATTTATAGGACAGTATTTGGAAAAGTGTCTTATAATAAGTTGTCTTTACAGGACACTTCTCAATATATAGTGTCTTACAGAATGGTTAATATGACACTTTATTTTAAAAATGTCTCAAGAAACTTTTCAATACGTCTAAAAGCTGTCATGTAAACTTATTACAACGTTTTTAGATATGATGATTTATTGTTTGGTCCTATAAACTTAAGACCCATAAAGCGATATGCTAAGATACTTAGACATCGTTGGAATCCTATAAACTTGATTTTGTGTTAGTGCAAACATAACCCCTTCATAGATCTCATGAAAACATGATATATTGATCTCCCTCATCGTTCCCTAAAGAAAATCTCACTATAACAAAATTGGGTTTATAAGATACCTCCAATCTTTAAGCGTCCCAATAAACTGCTTTACAGGACTTAGTTTATAAGACCAAAATATAAAGCATCCTATCTAAATGTGCTGTAATAAGTTTATATGACGCTTTTGGACGTCTTAACAAGTTTTTTAGGACATTTTTTAGAAAGTGTCCTATAAACTCGATATTTTATAGGACATTTGTTTTTATATGACAGTTTTCAAATAGCGTCCTATAAAGTTGCTAATGGGACGCTTTATATTAAAAGTGTCATAAAAAACTTATTACGACGTCAAAAAACGTCATATAAACTTATTACAACGCCTTTAGATATGACGTTTTATTTTTTTGGTCCTATAAACTAAGTCTTATAAAGAGGTCTATTAGGACGCTTAGAAATTGAGAGTGTCCTATAAACCCGATTTTGTTGTAGTGTCTAGAGCCATTTTAATTCAAGAACGAACCTAAACATAATGAAATACAAATTAATCAACGATATCAAAGTTCATCTCATCGTTAAAAAAATGGCGGAATTCTTTCAGAAAATCGGTTTTTAGCTTTGATATTGAACTCAAAACAAGACTTGTTTTAACAAAGACAAAAGTTGTATATTTGAGTCTTTTTTTTTTATTAATCTGGATATCCAACCCGCTATGCGAGCCGACTAATCCCAGGGGAACCATCTGCTTTGCCATTAGCTCGGAGTCACCGCATTTGAACCTCCGTGGCCACAAAGGAATTTTTATTCCTCCTTGGATTTGAATATGAGACCTCCTGATACCTTTAACCTTTAAAGTCAAGCTCAAACCAATCAGGTACCACCTACCTTAAAGTAGCCGAGTCTTTGTTTTTTGGGACCAAAAGATATACATATATAGAGGTCAAGCATGGTCCAATGAGCAATAACACCAGTGGGATGTCTATGAGTAACCTCTTACTTTTTGGTCCCTCATCTAATGCCTGCAGGCTCCATCTATATATGATCCTTCTTAATTAGTACACAACCACAGCTTTCTTGATGAATCCACATCCTGTTATATGAACTCATCCAATTCATTCCATTTTTAACCATATTTAGTAATTATAGTTACACATAAATTAATTAATGGTATTTCTTTGAAATCGTAAAATTTGATATCATTTTTTTTATTAACCTGGATATCCAACCCCTTATGCTAGCCGACTAATTCCAGGGCGACCACTTGCTTTGCAGATAGTCCGAAGTCACCGCATTTGAACTTCCGTGGCCACAAGGGGATTTTTATTCATTCTTAGATTTGAACGACCTTCTAGTACTACTTTTGACTTTTAAAGCCAAACTCAAACCAATCAGGCACCAACCTTGTGTTTTTGATATCATTTTATTGATGGGTGATTTAAAATAGTTAAATAAGTGTCATAAGACAGCTTCCTGTCAAGTCAAATGTTGTAATTTCAAAAGGGTTTTTAATATATGGATCTATGCACCTCTAGATGGAGCAAATTTATTCAAAACATCATTTTAGGGTTTGTGAACTAGGGTTTGGGTATGGAATACCAAATTAGTATATATATATATATATATATATATATATATATATACACACACACACACACTAACAGTTTAAGGATTCTATTAGCATTCATTAATTATAGGGTTTGTTACCTATGGTATTAGGGTTTCCATTAGCATTTCACATTAGGGTTTGTTACCTATGGTATTGGGGTGTTCCATTAGCATTTCACATTAGGGTTTGTGTTAGCATGCATTCCATTTTTTGATAAAGGATTAGTATTTCAAATTAGGGTCTGTTTACTAGGGTTTTAGGGTTTGTAACCTAAAGATGCACCACAAGCTCGTAATGTCGAAAGCCGCCTTAATTAAGGACAATCACACTTGCTTAATTAACAGTTTAGGGAGCTAGGTCTCATCTCAACATCGATATGATAAAAAGTACATACGTAAAATGCGTGCCTTATCTTGTCACTAGTTACACGCGTTGTTCAAAGGTTATAATTTGTCATCATCAATAACATGTGTTGCAAATGGCCAAGTTGATGGTGTATTAATCCCTTTTTTGTACTATATATAGGGAAACATGGTCCCGTATGGTCGGAAAAGGTTATCTTTATCCACATTAATTAGCGTATTTATACATAAACGTTTGTCATTGACACATAACAACGTGAATAGTGAATAATGAACGGAATGACTATATATATATAACCAACTGCATCACTCAGAGACTGTTCAGTTTGTGGTGTGCACTTATCTACACCGCTTGTCGGCTGACATTGACACCACTGGTCACAAAATCTCGACATCAATTTTCTTTCTTCTGCGTGCAATGACAACATAAGATGAACCAATATTTATAACGTTATCAATTCTGTGTAGTTTACTGCCAAAACGGTTGAAGATCTGATTTCTTCTGCAGCTAGCTCATATATACATACATACAGCAAAGATCAAACAGATTGTTCTTGTTCATCTGTGGATTTCACTTGGAGCTATCATGAAGATCTGAACTACTTGCTGCACCTCGAGGTGAGTTCATCTTCTTATGATCATCTGTGTGTTACTTTCAACTGAGCAATCACAGATTGATCTCAAGCTAACGTTGTATATTCTTGTAGATTGGTTGTGAAAATTAGGATTTCAATTTTGATAAAGCTAACTTAGAATCAATACCCATGTTTCAGAATGTTTCACAATCAAAGAAATCAAGAACTCGGATAAAGATTCAGTTTGAAAATTAGGGTTCCAATCTGCCAAATGGTGCAAAAGGTAAGATGATCAATAACACTTATGATCAAGAAGGTGATATCAACCATCAAAAACTAGCAAACATTAGTCCAATCTCAAGGCCATATTCCGGCTCAAATAATCCAAGAATTGTTAGGGTATCGCGCGAATTTGGAGGGAAGGACAGGCATAGCAAAGTCTTGACCGTAAAAGGATTAAGAGACCGAAGAATCAGGCTTTCTGTACCTACAGCTATTCAATTGTATCATCTTCAAGATCAGCTCGGATTAAGCCAACCGAGTAAGGTCATAGATTGGTTGCTTGATGCCACTAAAGATGATATCGATAAACTCCCACCTCTCCAAATGACACCAGAAGGCTTCAATCGGTTCCATATTCCACCCAAGTTTGTTCCTCAAGACTTCAATTCTACACAACTTGCTTTTTCGCCATTTTTCAACGCTTTGAATTACGATCATAATCTCATCGATGGAATAAATCAGCAAAGAACGAATAAAGGGAAAGAAGCTATGCAGGCAGAAAACAAGTATTGCAATTACTCTTATGATCATCTTCAGCCATCTTCGAATCTATCTATATCGCGATTCAGCCACCAACCAGCTGATGGTAATTATGCATCTATACTTCCTTATTCTTCATTGTCTTCCACATCCGATCCCCAGTTTTTCTCATGCTTTTCTGGCGCAACAACGCCTTCATTTTTCCCTCCATACCTCATGCCTAATCACTTCCAGTTCTTGAGCTCATCGAATTCGGTTCCCCTCAACCTTATTGACAGTACTCAAGAGAAAGTAGTACCCTTTGGATTGAATATGAATTCTAAGGTCAGTCCACAAAGCAATGACGATGGCTGATTACTCAACAATGGCGAAAGTGCTGAAAGATTTAAAGCAGTTAATTAGTTGTTCAGGAAGAGAAAGACTAGACGCAGGTTTACTAATCGATCGTGTGTAATTTATTTATAGTGGAATATATATTTTCTTTGGGTGGATTAATTAATTAGCTTTAATAATGAAAAGGGAAATCAAGTTTGGTAAATCATCATGATTTTATGGCATATACATATACATATACATATACATATACATATACATATACATATGAAATTGTTGATCATAGCTTTCATCTTTCTTTCTAATGAGTGATTATATATCTTCGAATCAATGTGTTCGACCATACTACATGTTTTTATCATAAATAAACCATCGTTTTTGGGAAATTCGTAAAAAAAATATCAACATATAGCTCGGAAAATGCGTAAGACATGGTTTTATATTCCATAGACTACCTTGCTTACTTGTTTTTTTTTAAATTCCCACCACTCCCTCCTTTGTATAATGGGAAAAGAGAACACAAGGACCAAAGGATAAAGCTATTAACCAACTTTTACATAAACCAGATGATAAGTCACGATCCCTCAAAAGATAGTACGAAGACAAGAGATCAACTTTGTACTGTTAAATCTTCAAATCTGCAGGAGATGAGTTGTAAATAAGATGGATAAGATCAAAAAATATTCACTTACTTTTGCCAAATAGCCATCAAAATCATCCTACAGCCCATGTTGTAGCATCATTTTCCAAAACCTTGATTTTTATCCCAAAGATCACCAAGCTATATTGTTTATACTTTCAAGCTCCATAAACAAGAAAAATATGATAAAATAACGAAAAAGACTCGAGTCGTCCATTTAAGGACGTAAAACATAAGAGAATATTGGGGAAATTATATCATATTATCAATATAAATAATACGCATCAATTGTCATTGTACGTAACCAAGTATTGCCCTTTAGAAGAGAAACTAATTTTTATTTAACGTATTGTGAAAATTTTAAATTAGTCGATTTTTTTCACAATTTTGGGGTGTTACAGGTCATTTCTTTAAAAAAAACATCAAGAGACTTGATCATTCAAAATAAGTGAATGGTTTTTTCTTCAAAAAAATAATTCAGAAACTTAATCATTCAAAATGATAAAGTTCATTGAATTTTTTTAAACTTTCCTCATAAAGTAAAGTAAAACTGTATAGATTTCAAAAATTGAAGGATTATTTTGTAATTATAAAACTTTTAATGAAAAAATGTGTAAATGAATAATGTTACACTAAATTTGGTATTTTACTATTTATAAATTTCAAGGCAAATCATAACGTATTCATTGTAGTGAAAAATGGTGCAGAAAATAGGTTTGCACACAAAGTCTCGTTATGATGCATTTTGACCAAACGTGACCGCTAAGATTAAGACCATTACCAGTTGAACAGACAACAATTATTAAGGCCAGTTAAAACCAAAATGCATGTTAGAACCAAATATTATAACACAGGGTTGAGTTTTCGTGAGAATGAAAGTTATGGTGAGAAAGGTAAGAAGATATCTTTATCCTTGAATTAATCCTAATTTTAGAGAAACACTAAATCAACACTAATAAGATATATCAGATCAATTCTCTTTTAAAGCGTGATTCATAGGATATTTTGGATTAAAAATTGATCAAAGGTCTAAATCTCTTGTTATACTTCTGACATTAACTTTTATTCTCACACGATCCTTTGTCTTATAACCAGTTATCATTCTCTAAGAAACAATCGTAACAAAAATTGCCGTTGAAGATCCCTCGATCACCTTGTAAACCCCATCTAATTATCAACGGATTTCATAAATAATTTAATGTTAAAATAAATACTTTTTAAATATATAGTTGTCAGTAATTCATTAGCAATCAACAGATTATGTCAAAAAAATTAATTTGAAAATAAATATTTTTTGATATACTCTTGTCAATAATTTTCAAAAGCATAACGTCGTAAAGTTATCGCTTATTCATCGATGTATAATTAGTAATAAGTTACCAACGGATGTCCCTTTCTTGATAATTCCTTAGTAATCTGTCTATACACCGTGGCTGTTTTGATTTAAAAATTTGTGGTTTTTCTTTGATTATCCAGCTATAATTACTAAATAAATAGTTCGGTTAGCAAAATCCGTCAGTGATACCCCTTTTTTATAGTAGTGGGTGCTAAACTCGGTGTCTGTCATTAAAAGAGGTATAGTGTGGCTATTGTAGCTTGGATAGCTAGACCATTGACCTAATGTTTCAGACATGTTAACGTACTTGGTTAAACTGGTAGAAAATTGTTTAAACCATACTTGTGAGAGTGACTATCTTACGGTAAGACCATCTCTAACCCAATTATTAAAGAAACATTAAAAATGGTGTGTTGTTGAAAACTGTTGGTCTCAAATGAGATGACAATAAACAGAAAGTAATTGTATAAGGGTAGTTGACTACAATTACACAAAAAAATTTAATTTTTTAATTATTATTGATGTATACCAAGAATTAACACACATAAATACAATACAGATTGTTGCGGAAGAAGTAAAGGATAAATCTATCCTAAACAATCTTAGAAAGAGAAGAATTTACAAGAACAACACTACAAAAATGCTGGGTATCAGCGAGGGAAAATTCCCTCGCTGATCCGTCGCTGAAAGGGGTTTCCGTCGCTGATCCGTCGCTGATACTCCGTCGGTCAAACAGTCGTAGGTAATGCTATCAGCGACGGATCAGCGACGGAAATCAGCGACGGATT
>NW_020203341.1:2898-20807 GCF_001531365.2 Cynara cardunculus var. scolymus | reverse complement strand
CTAGGCATCATCATGCAATTGATCACCTAAATCCCTTAAACTTAGGCTCTGATACCATCTCTGTAACACCCCAATCCACATATTGCATATAACACATATTTTTTCATATATATAATACATGTTTTCCCCACATAGGTCCATGATACAAGAGTTTGGAATATAAAATACACAACCCAAAAATTCCAAAAGTACATAATCTTTTATCCTAGCATCTAAGCTTCCAAAACAGCTAAGCATATAGGGAAGTAATTCACATAACATGCTTTCCCTTATTATCGTTAATTGCACACATAATTTGAAAACAAGAAAATGAGGGTTAGACATGAATGTCTAGTGAGGATTCCCTTTTATGTAATGCAGGGTGATGATCACCAAAACATTTATTTCAAATCATTCAACATATGAAGCAAAATTAAAAACATACTGCTTCGGTCCATCGGACCTCTGGTCTTAAACAACACTTAGAAAATATTTCGACAACCAGGACCAGAGCCCCTCTGGTCTCTCTTCCAGAGCTTCTGGTCTTCACGACCAGAGCCTCTGGTCTTGAACCACACTTAGAAAAATATTTCAATATTCTGGGCCAGAGCCCCTCTAGTCTCTCTTCCAGAGGTTCTGGTCTTCACAACAAGAGCCTCTAGTTGTACTAACCAGCTCCTTTAACTCATATAATTTCTCAAAAATGATCTTTAGATAAACCTTCAATCAATAAGATAACCTTTTACATAAAACGAGCAATTATAAAAAGTTCATGTTTGACCAGAGCCTCTGGTTGTACTAACCAGAGCTTCTGGTTCCAATAGACATGACCAACTAGAGCCCCTCTGGTTCAACGTGTAAGTCAACCAGAACTTCTCTGGTCTGTTTTTCCTAAAAAGACTAAGTATAAAAACTCTTTCGAAAAACCATTTCAAAACAACGAATCAAATCACTAAGCTTTCTTCTCAAGATATAAAGCTTATTTTTCCAAACCAATAAATCTTATAAAAGATTTTTCATAAATAACCAGCATCCTCTGGTTCCATTATGAGAGTCAATCAGAGCTTCTCTGGTCCTTGCAAGGTATAACCAGCGCTCCTCTGTTCCCTCATAATCAATGCTTTTACCCAAAGCATTACTACTCAATTATATTATCTCCAATACCATCACATAATTACCATCATTTCTACTAAAGACAACATATCTAAATCCTCAAATCACCAAGAAGTGAGAACCCTAATATGTTGTAACTCTAATAGTTATCATGGTAAGAGTTAGGCGATGCCGATACCGTCCCACCTTATATCCTCCAGATTATCTCCTTTGCATGATGTTCCACCCTTATATCCTCCTGCTCATTAATATGAAGTAGTTCATCCAAAGACAGACCTCAGTCACATGTCAGAGTGAACCTGTTCATAATCTTTAAACCAAATTATATTAATATGAAGTAGTTCATCCAAAGACAGACCTCAGTCACATGTCAGAGTGAACCTATTCATAATCCTCAAACCAATATCATGGTTCCAACATAGGTCAATACTCAAAACCGTTTATTCTCAAGAACAATTTGTTCTCCTCAAAACAGTTGAAAACTCTGTTTTTCCAAAAACTCTTGCAAACTGTTTTAAAACCCAGATACTGTTTAATTCTTTTCAAAATAGTTCCAAAAACAGATTCAAACAGCAACTTCTCAAGGCTGTTGAAGAACACAACTCTACTTGATATTTATCAAAATCAAATTCCAAGATAACAACATCATAAAACTGTTAAAAATAGTTTATCATCTTAACTTCAAAACAAATATCAAACTCAATAGTTGATACGCAAATATATGAGGAAACTAGTTCCAAAACCATTCACGGTTTATAATCAACGTTAGTTTAAAACTCATAGTTATACTCAACAATAGTTTAAAACTCATAGTTATACTCAACAGTAGTTTAAAACTCACCTTATCGAACAGATTTCTTGAAGATAAACACACAGCAAAAGCTTATTCTTAGCACAGATTCATCGAGAACACTTTTCACCACAACAAGCTTTCTTTCTCTTTTGAACAGACTTCAATTTGAAATGATAAGATAAAATCTTATCTTTTTTACTTCTTTAACTACTCTCACCAAGGCGGTGAAGATTATTTTAGTTATAAAAACTTAAAGGCGGTGAAAGCTTCCTCCAATAGAAATAATCTTGGCCGGTGGATTTTATATTATAAAATTCATGATATCTTAACCATGAAGATACAATGATTTCACCCGAATAATTAAACTCAATAAACACCACCTCATGCATGCTTCACACTACATGCATACACGTATGAATTATATATTTCATGCTATCATTTAACAATATGCATGATATCATGTTCATATTTCAGATAAATGCTTCATGCATTTCTACTTAAATTTGCACATTTCACATAATCCACATAATAAACATGTATAATTTACCTCAACCCAGGTTGTCTCAGACCCGGTTATAACAATGATGGAGGCTATGGCATCATAGAATGATGGGGTTGGTGGGGTTGGTTGAGGTATTTGGGCAAGCATGGTGGCTGGGAGTGTGGTGAGGGTAGTATTTATGGTATTGAGTTGGGTGGTGATGAAGGCTATGGCCTCATCGGTCGCAGTTGCTTGGGCCATGTGGGTGGCAAGGGTGTTCATTATGGTTTCGTTTCAAATGGTAAAGAGGGTGGATGCGGCATTGTGTTGTTGTTAGATGGTGGGTTTATCTTTTACATGGGCTTCAAGGGTGGAAAGGTATTGTCGAATGGGTGTAAGATCGATGGATGGGGTGGATTCGACAATCCTTGCTAAGGTAAGTTTAAGGTCATCCAGGGACCGCTGAGTCGAGTCAGCAAAGGCCTGGAGCTCTGCCTTTGTGACTAGATCAGCGAAGGTGGTAACCCCTACAACAACAGATGCTGTAGGTTGTGCTTCAGTTCCATAGGCGCCCTCATTGCATTGTGTGAAAGTGGGCAATGAAAGACTTCCATAATGTCCTCGATAGCCCTCTAGTGAGGAGCTATCTCTTGATGTTTCGACATCAACTTCTTCTTCCTCGGATTCAGAGGCCGAGTAAGAGAAGTAGATATGTGACCCCTTCGCTAGATCAAGTATCAAAAGGGGTGGTGTAGGAAACAAATATCACTCTGAACGATCTATGGGAGCTTCAAGGTTAGAAGCAACACATGCTTCTTGTTGTGTGGTGGGTTATGGCGAGCTGTGAGACGATGTAGCTCTTATTTCTTTATCGCCCCCTCATTGGGAATGAGGCGGTGGATGATGTGGCTCCTCAGCAAAATCATATCCAAAGGCCTGAAGAGTTGCCTCTAGATGGCTGGATTGGGTTGGGATCGGACTGGGCCATCCTTGTTCAATATCCCTTTGGCCTTGATCGCCAGGGGTAGCTGATGTGGTTGCCCTTTGTGAGGTGGATGGGAGAGTTGTGTTTATTTGGCCAGGGGATGCGTGAGGAATGTCATCATCATCATCTTCATCATCTGATGAAGACGACTCATGCGCTCCCTCGCTTACATCAGAGGAAGGCTCTATTTTCTCTAGGGTAGCTGCACTCGGTTCTTGGGACAGCCGAGACCGTTCATATTTCCTATGTATTTCATACGTCTCTGGAATGACATTGAGCATGGCCCTTGAGATGGTCCTTTCTTCTATGTAACCATCCTTAGAGATGGTTGGTCGATGGCTGTTCATTAGGTATTGTGGAGTGAACGGTTCTTCGGCCGATAGATTGTGCCTCGGCTGAGAAATTGTGCCTCCTCATCGCGTCCCTTATGAATAAGGCAAGGAAACACGGGAAGAGGACAAAGGATAGTGGCTTTCATACGGCCATGAGTTTGCACATCTTGATGACCACTGCATGGATTTCATTGTAGATGAGGAGTACGTAATCCAGCGGTAGGTTGAAGAAGAGACCATACATAATGGTCATGATGTTGATGTTCCCTTGATCCATGCTTCCGAGCTTGCAAGTGAGGGCTCGGTTGAGGATCGAAAAGAACATGTTCCACATTAGAGGCAAGAATTGCCTCTTGAAATCCGATGCATTGCGAAGGTCACGGTTGTAACCCAGCATCTTGATGAAACGGAGAATGTCTAAACTGGTAGGTGGCTCGGCATAGTGTTCGATATTGAGCTCATGTCTAGTTAGGATACACAGGACCTTTGATACCTTTGCATGGGAAATCTTCACCTAGCAAACCATGTCATTTAGGACATCAATGTCCCCCATGATCCCATGGTTCTCCGGGAAGAACTCGCAGGTCTGCCAATACTGTTGCACGAACTTCAATGGCACCCCATTGTCAGAAAGGGTGAGTGCCAGTTGGAGAATACAGTTCTGAAAGAACTCAATCATGATGGCGAATCTGTCTTCAAACAGGTTTGTGTGAAGGTCGATAGCATGGTTGTTGGGTTTCAGGGGCAAGAAAACTAGGGCTCGGCTGTCTGCGCCGGTCAACTGAACTAGGCTATCGTTGTTGTGAGATTCATGAAATGTGGAGGATGCCATTGTTAGAAAGTAGAAGAAGTTGCAAGTTCGTTTGCAGGTTCTTTTGAAGGTTTTGTGTGCGTAAAGAAGAACTTGTTGAGAAAGACGGGTATTTATAGGTGGGGAAGTGGAAAGGGTGATGTTTGGGATATATTATTTAAATGATAATGATGGTTGAAAAGGACGTTTGGCGAAAAGGTGATCATGATGGTGATCGTGGGCCGTAAATCTGCACAGTGTTATAAATGCAGGTGGACACATGTTAGATTGGGGTGGATCGTTTGGGAAATGAAGGTTGGGTGATTAAGGATAATTATTAAAAAATAATAATTATCGCAATGGATAACTCTTGAAGAATATACTCCTCACAAAAAATATTTAAATTTAAAATTCCATCTAATTGGAAGATAAATACTAATTACGAAGTTTTGGTCTTCTAAAAACGCATGTTCTATTGTTTTTAGTCACAAAAGTTGCAATTTTGTATAATCTTAAAAAGGTTTTCAATTAAAGATGGGTTTTTGGGAAAAATGGATTTTTCATGGAAGCAGAGGTGCTCTAGTTGGTCATGACATTTGGAGGGAACCAGAGGGCTCTAGTTATGAATGATGAAGTTATTCATCGATGAAATCTTGGGTTTTATGCAATAGAGACTTTGGATAGACAAATCAGAGGCTCTGGTTAAGCATTGGAAACCTTTGGATGGAAAAACATATCCTTAACGTAGGACCAGAGGAGCTTTGGTTGATTGGAAGGGATGAATCATCATTGATATAGCATTTTTGTGATCCAGAGGCTCTGAATAGACGAACCAGAAGCTCTGGGTGTGAAAATGAATATTTTATGCAATATGGATGCTTGATGATGAATGTAAAACTCCCCCTTAAATGATGCATAGGGTTGTGTAGTGAGTTAAAAACTCCCCCTAGGATCAATATAGAGGTGAATGGGATGACCAGAAGCTCTGGTCTATACAACCAGAGGCTCTGGTTGTGAAAGATGAGGTAATATATATGAAATTATGGCTAAGATGATGTAAATGGTTATGAAGAAGATGGGCCTTTGGGGCCAGAGGGCTCTTGTTCCAAAGACATCGAATCCAGAAGCTCTGGTCCTTAGAACCAGAGGTTCTGGTTGAGAAGGTGATGCAAAAATGATGAAGAATTATGATGAAAATATGCTTGTGAAGTCCAATTTGGATCAGAGGGCTCTAGTCACAAAGGACATGGAAACCAGAAGCTCTGGTCTTTGGAACTAGGGGCTCTGGTTGCATGAAAGATGAAATATGACTAAGTAATGAGGGAGACCAAGTTTGGGACCAAAGAGGCTATGGTCTCAAAGGATTGGAATCTAGAGGCTCTTGTTTATAGAACCATAGGCTCTGGTTGAATGGGGGGGGGGTACTTAGTGAAGAATCACAAAGAATTTGCTTTGGACCAGAGAGGATCTGGTTCCAATGGCGATGAAAACTTTTGGCCAAAAATTAAACAAGTATTTCTAATTGGCTAGAGGCTCTGGTCTTTAGAACTAGAGGCCCTGGTTTAGAGTACTTGGGGATTATGACCTTATAATGTATCAGTTGTAGGCATAACCAAGAGATATTGAGAATCTATGGTTTTAAAATGGTGAGATTCAGCATACCCATTTTGCTGACAAGAAATAATAATCTTTTCTCATCAATAGCTTTTGTGAAAATGTCAGCAAGTTGAATCTCTGTAGGAACAAAGTACATCTCTATTGTACCTTTTTCGACGTAGTCTTTCAGAAAGTGGTACCTTACATCGATGTGTTTGGTCTTGGAATGTTGCACAGGATTTGCAGATATGGCTATGGCACTCTTGGAGTCACAGAGGATGGGAATTTTTTCATATTCAAACCCATAGTCCTTAAGCTGAGTCTTCATCTAGAGAACTTGTGAACAACAGCTAGCAGCAACAACATATTCTGCTTCTGCTGTAGAGGTTGAAACACAATTTTGTTTTCTGGATGTCCAACTTACCAGCTTGTCCCCCAAGAGTTGACAGCTTCCAGACGTACTCTTTCTRTCAAGCWYGCAACCTGCATGATCTGCATCTGTGTAGGCTATTAGATCAAGGCCAAAGTTCTTAGGATTCCAGGGACCCAATGAAGGGGATCCCTTAAGGTATCTAAAGATCCTGTTGATCGCAGAGAGATGAGATTTTTTAAGATTGGCTTGATACCTTGCACAAAGATATGTAGTAAACATAATATCTGGTCTACTAGCGGTTAGATACCGGAGGGATCCAATCATGCCTCTATACGTTGTTACATCCACAGATTTGCCTGATGGATCAGCAAACAACTTAGCTCCTGTAGCCATTGGAGTTATCATCGATGATGAATTTGAGAGAGAGTATTTCTTTAGAAGGTCAGTCACATACTTGCACTGATTGATGAATGTCCCTTCTAGAGTTTGTTTTATTTCAAGACCAAGAAAGAAACTAAGTTCCCCCATCATACTCATCTCAAATTTGCTTTTCATCAACTCTGAGAATTTTTCACAAAATTTAGCATTGGTAGAACCAAATACGATATCGTCCATATATATTTACACAAGTAGTATGTCACCTTTATGCTTCTTGAGAAAGAGGGTTGTATCAATTGTACATTTTTCGAATCCATTGTCGATAAGGAAGGTAGAGAGAGTTTCATACCAGGCCCTAGTTGCTTGTTTCAGCCCATAGAGGGCTTTGTCCAGAAAGTAGACGTACTCTAGATGCTTTGGATTTTCAAACCCAGGGGGCTGCTACACGTATACTTCTTCTTGAAGTATGCCATTGATGAAGGCAGACTTGACATTTATCTAATAGACCTTGAAGCTTTTGTGTGCTGCATAGGCTAGGAAGATTCTGATGGCTTCAAGTCTTGCAACGGGAGCAAAAGTTTCATCGTAGTCAATCCTTTTTTTCTGGCAGTAGCCCTTGGCAACAAGCCTGGCCTTGTTCCTTACTACTATGCCATCCTTGTCCTTTTTGTTTCTTAAGACCCATTTGGTTCCTATAGTCGTCTTCCCTTAGGGTAGAGGCATAAGGGACCATACTTTGTTTCTCTCAAACTGGAGTAGTTCTTCTTGCATTGCATCTATCCAGTTTGGGTCTTGTAGGGCTTCAGAAATCTTCTTTGGTTCGATCATGCTTAGAAAGTTGGCCAAGAGGCATTCATTGGCTGTAGCGGATCTCGTCTTGACGCCAGATGATGGATCACCAATGATTTGGTGTTGTGGATGGTCTTTTGTCCACTTGGTGCAAGATTGGGGTTCTAGAGCAATAGGATGCAGTTCTTCATCTACCGATGGAACTGCTTGCTCCCCCTCAAAGAGATCATCTCCATAGTGATACTCTGGTTCTGGTTCTGAAGACACTGAAGAAGTAGAAGGTGAAGTAGCATGAGTTTCAGAAAGATTTGTACCTTTAGCACTGGAGACTTCATGTTCTTCATCATAGGTCCAGAGTCTGCTTCTTCTTCGAAAATGTCTTCAAATAAATGAGCTAACTCTGATTCATTGGGTTTGCCAAGTGATGAATCAAAGGCTCTCTGTTGAAGTCCGAGTCCTGAACTGCTGTGTCCAGAAGTCATTGGTGAAGAATCATCAAATGACACATTGATGCTTTCGATAACGATCTTTGTCCTTTTGATGAAAACTTTGTAGGCCTTAGCAATTTGAGAGTAACCTAGAAAGATCCCTTCATCAGCTTTCTTGTCGAACTTGCCAAGATATTTCCTATCATTGAGTACAAAGCATTTGCACCCAAAGACGTGGAAATATTTGACATTAGGTCTTCTTTGATTGATGAGCTCATACGGAGTCTTCTGGTGCCTCTTGTTGTTGATTGACCGGTTCTGGGTTAAGCAGCCATTGGAAATGGCTTCAGCCAAGAAGGTGATGGGTAACTCCGATGAAACAAGCATGGTCCTTGCTGCTTCCAATAAGGTTTTGTTCCTTCGCTCTACTACTCCATTTTGTTGTGGGGTTCTTGCAGCTAAAAGGTTTTGGGAAATGCCTTCACTGATGAGATATTCATCGATTCTGGCATTTCTGAATTCAGTTCCATTGTCGCTTCTAACTTTGATGAGCTTGCGCTGTAGAAGGACTTGGAGCCTTTCCATCACCCCAATGAGGAGTTCAGGAACGTCTGATATATTCTTTACGAACTCAACCCAAGTGTATCTGGAGTATTCATCAACTAGTACCATGACGTACTTCTTTATAGAGAGGCTTTGTGTAGATATGGGCCCACAGAGATCTATATGGCATTTTTTAGTTTTCCCATCTCGCAGACTGAGCATAAATGATATTTTTCGAAGTTGAGATCGGGAATCCCCTTGACCAGCTTTTGTTTGGCTGGCTTCCTTAGAACGTCAAAGTTCAGATGTGAGAACTTTTGGTGCCATTGCTAATTTTCATCGCTCTTATGGGATACACGGCAGAGGGTGTCTTGTCCTACAGAGGAATGAAAATCCAGAAGATAGAGATTCCCTTCTCTCTTTGCCTTGATGATGGTTTGGTCGGGCTGTGTTTCGATGATGCAGAAACCCTTGCGAAAATCTTACTTCAAGACCCTTGTCGCAGAACTGACTTATGCTTAGTAAGTTATGCTTTAGACCTTCAACATAAGCCACTTTGCTGATGGAGATGTTGCCTTTGATGAGTGTGCCGTATCCCTTGATGGTACCCTTACTGTTGTCTCCAAAAGTGACAGAGCCTCCCGATTTGTCGATAAAGGAGGACAGCTTACTTTTATTACCAGTCATGTGCCTAGAAAAACCTGAATCCATATACCATGGTTGCACATGCTGGTCCTACAAGACAAGTTAAGGGTTTTTAGGTACCCAGTTCATAATGGGTCCACATTGGTTAGTTGGAGATACGACTCTCTCTTTTCATCAGCCCTCTTGGGAGTGGGTTGATTTCCATTACTCTTAGCCTTTGCAGGCTTGGGTGTGTTTGCATTTCCCTTGCCCTTAGGCTTGGGCTTTTTCATGTTTTCATTGGTTTGATCATTATAGCGATAGACGTGTTTGGAAAATATGCAACAATGAGTTAACATGTAGTTCCTCAGGTTTTGTAAAAGTGCGAAACATTGGCAGTTAGGATATTTTGGACATGAATGTTTAACTTTCTTTTTATTCGATGAAAATGAAGAAGTAAATGCAGGGGATGAAAATCCTGTCCTAGCATCGGTTGTTTTTACAAACTTCCTATCTAGTTCAGATTTTTTATTTGTGGTAGACTTGGTCTTTACTTCATTCCTAAGGAACGACTTTTTTTCTTCAGCTAAAGGAGAAGAAAAGTGTTGGTTAGAATGTTCAGAGGCAGGCCACTTCTGTTTATGTGCACGAGTAAACCTAATGAACTTAGATGAAGTACTTGGGCCTAGTGAGGTATCGTTGGCAGACTTGGTGTTACTCACCTTTCCTTTTCCTTTGTATGAAGTTTTCATAGATTCTGAAACATCAGATTTCATTGAGGCCTTGAAATTTTGAGGCTTCTTATCCTCAACGACTTCTGGTGATTCGTAGACTATTTCTTCTTCAGATTCAGAGACAAGAAACTCTCTCGCGGATTTCTCGAAATTAAAATTGTCATGGATGTTTGTGGGAGGAATGGGTTCAGAGGTTGATGGATGAGAGTGATCTATTGGGGGTTCCATCGCTTCTGGCTTAGACGAACTTCCAATGTTACTTGGATGGTTCATTGATTCATCAGATGACGGTTACTTATTAAGATTCTCTCTCTCTCATCAACAGCACTTGCTGATGAAGTGGGATTGATAACAAGAGACTCTGGTCTAAGCATAGGGTTTCCATCGGTCTCTGGTGTCGAGGCATCATTCCCTTCATCATAATTCTTGCTTGGGCTGTTCTCGTACACCACATTTTCAAAATTCTATCTCAAGAGAACAGTTTTTCCATCGACTTTAACCCTTTTGAAATTTTCTTTGGGTTTTGGGAAAAAGTTGGGTTTTTGAATGCATCCAAGTTTGAAAGTGGATTCAAGGGTGGATTTCTTTGTTTCGATGAAAGAGTCCAATTCATTTAATCCAATCCCTTGAGTGACCTTTTCACCGTTAAGTTTTTCGTAGACGTTTTGGGCATCCTTATATTTCTTCATCAGTAGTTCATTGGTTTGAAGCTTCTGGTGAAGAATCTCCCTTTCCTTTTCAAAGAAATCTTTGAGAGCAACTAAGTTAAGCCTCTCTGCCTCAGATTCTTTTAAGGCATTTGCCTTCTTTTCTAAGTCCTTAGTTATTTTCTTGTTTATATCCAAAAGTTTTTCTTCCTCTGATTTTTTAAGTAATGTGATGCAAGTCTTTTCTTTAACGAGTTCAGCTTTTTCTTCGGTTAGAAGATCATTCTCTCTTTTGTAGAAACTGACTTCTTTTTCCGCTTTGATTCTTTCAGATTTTTCAAAATTTAATTTTTCCTTAAGCTTTAAGAAATCCTGTGAAAGTTTCATCACCCTTAACTCTAGCTCTGATGGAGCAGAGTTGGTTTCATCGATAGAAGAGTCACATACATGTTCAAATGAGTGCCTTGTATTCTTCATCAGACAAAGAATCAGACACCTAATTTTCTTTCACAGCCATCAGGTTTCGCTCGTTAGGATTGTATTTATACTTGTTCTTGTAATAGTCAGCATCCTTCACCAGACGTCCTCTACACTCTTTTGAGAAATGACCGATTTTTCCGCATCTGAAGCAGCGAAGGTCATTTTTCCTTTCGTCTCTGTCTTCTCTTCTATCTTCTCTATCTTCTTTTCCCTCTCTTCTTTCATCCCTCTGTTGGAATTTCATCGGCTTCTTTTCATAGGAGGGCTGGAATTCTCCCTTTTAGAGTCTCTTCATTCAAATGGCTTCTTGATGAACTTCCTTGGGAACTATTTCGTTTTCAAGGCCAGAGACTTGGCAAAGGCTTTGAAATCATCATCAGAATTAGATGTCTCGTCTTCAAATTTTGACTCTACTACCAGTGCCTTCTTGCCTTTTCTCTTGTGGTCTCTTGTGGGGGTCCTTGGAATGTCCTTTTCTTTTGCAGCAAGAGCAAGAGGTCCATCGATGGACACTTTTCTCTTCATAATATCATTTTCTTGTGCAACAAGCGTTCCATAGACGTCATGAAGTGACCAGTTATCTAAGTCCAAATTTGCTTGGAGTGACATCGACAACTAAGTCCACTAATCACCGAGACTCTTAAGAAATAACACATTATTTTCTTCCTTCGTCCTGGATATGTCGTTTCGACAACATTGATTGATCAATGTGTTGAAATGATCGTATGTCTTCTGAGTTGGTTCATCAGGAAGAGCCTTGAAGTTAGTATACTCGTTGAGACATTAAGCTATATGATTTTTCTCTGTTTTTGCGCCTCCTTCTAGTTGAGTTGCCAGCTCGTCCCATAGTTCCTTTGCTGTGGTGCATGCATCGAGGGATTGAAAATTTTCATTGGGAATGGCCATGATAATTAATCTTTTGGCCTTTTTGTCAGTCTCTACGCACTCCATGTCATCTTCATCCCAATTTTTCTCGTCCTTGGGCATGTAGTAAGCTGGAACTTGGGACCCTTAGAACAAGAGTCTGAAGTATGTAGGGACCCTCCATGACAGATCTGAGAATATTTCTTGTGATAACTGGGTTCTGGTTATCACCCAGGATAATTAATATGTGATTATTTGATTAAATGATTACGTGACAGCATGATAAGTTGATATGTTTAATCATGCTAGTATGTAAATTATGTATTAATTGGATATATATATAAATATATATATATATAAATGCATGATATATGTGAATATATGCATAGATATATATATATATATATATATATATGAGTGATTTTATACACATGCATATTATGAATGCAGGGTATGTGGGTTTATGCATGTACATGAAGGATATCATGGGAAGGGGGCTATTAGCTGACCTTTCCTGTTTTGGAAAGGTATAAAAGGGTGAGTTTTACCTTCATTTCATTCCCTTGCCATTTTTTAAATCTAAAGAATGATTTGAGAAGAGTTGTCCGGATATTCAAAAGAAGTTTGCAATCTCCTTCAAAAAAACTGCAAATTCTCATAAGGTGGGTGATTTCTAAACCTTTTTACATAAAATTTGTTACTGGTTTTATTTGAATGTTGATTATTATTGGAAAGAAATCATGTATTTGTTTAAGGGTTTTATCCGGACAAAGGCTGACCGGATTAAGTTTAAATCGGACAAGGGTTGGGCGATTAAGCCTTAAACCGACCAAGCGTTAAGCGGTTTAGTTTTAAATCGGTCAAGTTTTGGGCGATGTATTGTCCGGACTCTTATCCGGATAGAAATTGAAATATTTCTAAGTGTTAAATCGGTTAAGCTTTGGGCGGTGTATTGTCCAGATTTGTTATCCGGGCAAGAGTGTTGGAATAACTTCAAGTGTTTAATCGGACAAGTCTTGGGCGATGAGTTGTCTGGATTAGTAAATCGGACAAAAGGGACAAGTGTTGTCCGGACTTTATATCCGGATAACTTGTCCGGATAACTTTATATTTGGATTTTTTCATGAGTTTTATATTTTAGACTTGTTATATAGTTTAAAATATTTATTATTGGGTTTAATTACGGATTATAAAATGGGTATTTTATATCTTTCTAAATAAAAAGATATTATGGTCCTACCAAGCGTGGTGATGTAAGTCTGTTTTGGTTCGGAACGGGATTTTTGGGAAATGTTTCTACCAAGCGTGGTGACGTAAGTCTGTTTTGGTATGAAACTATATATTTTAGGAAACCTTCCTACCAAGCATGGTGACATAAGTCTGTTTTGGTATGGAAGTGTATTTTGTAAATTGTTTCTACCAAGCGTGGTGACGTAAGTCTATTTTGGTATGAAACTTGTTTTAAGTAATAGTTCCCCCAGACGTGGTGACTTTTGTCTTATCTGGTTTGGAACTGGGAATGGGTACTTTCAGACGTAGTGACTTTTGTCTGTTCTGATAAGTAGCCCTGTTTTGATGGAGGAATAAGGGTGGCATATCAAGGAGATGTGTACTTGGAATAAGGGTGGTACTGTCATATGTGGGTAATATTATAACTCTTATTATTACTAATTGGATCTAATAACTTTGAGTCGTCATTTCTTTGTGACCTGATGAATTAAAGATATTATTTCTATTTAATAATAATTTAGATGTTATTGAGAAGGGGAAAATGGTTTGTCATATCAGACAAGCATTGCCTTAAATCATTTCTGTTAATATTTTTAAAGGAATGATCTATTAATTCAAGAAGTTTTGGTTACAATATTTATTTCATATTGGGAATGTTGGATCTCTAATCAAAGATATTTTATCGAACTGAGGTTCTTGGGTGAACTCTATTTTCCATGATATTGTGAACTGTATCATTTATTTGTACTGCAAAATATTTCTAAGCAGAATTACATTATTTTGGTGTTCATCACCCTGCATTTGCAAAGAAGGGATTTACTCACTAGACCCATCTGGTCTAACCCTCATTTTCTATTTTAAATTATGCAATGCAGAAATAGCGGGGTCCGGGAATATAAAAGGGAAAGGGAAAATGTGATTAGTTTCCTAATTTTTTGTCTGCTTTTGAAGATACATGTTACATTACATGTAATATTACATGATTTGTTTTGGAAATTTTTATATGTAGATTTTGTACATATAGTAATCCTTGTACCAGTGGGACTTGATGATGTAAATTATATTTCTATGAAATGAAATATGTGTTATATGCAAATGAGGTGTTTGGGGGTGTTACAGAAGTGGTATCAGAGCCTTAGTTTAAGAGATTTAGGTATTMAAAGCATGATACCTAGACTTAAACTGTCATTTGCATGTTAAGAGTCCCGGACATTATTAGTATCACTGGGAATAAAATATAATGGGTTAAAGAAAATAGTATGTAAGGTGAATTCGTATTACAAATGGCCAATGTAATTATGAATTTATAGGTACATACCTATACTCATACACCATATTATATTTGAGGATGTGAATACGTGATATTTAATACTAAAATATCTACAGATGTCTAGTCGATCACGAAGGTCAGAGATAACTGCCCGCCCTGTATCTGAAGAAAGGGAGGAATCTCCTGCAAATCCATCAACCTATGCTTCAAGGAACAGAGGTCGTGGAAAGGKTAGGGTAGGAATCAAGGGAGGAGTCAGATTCCTGAGAGGAGTCAGGCTGAAATTCGCCCTGATCAATGGGAATCTATTTATGGGAATGCTCAACAAGAACAAAGGCAACAATCAGAGTTTATAACTAGAAATGATCTAGCAGAAGAAATGGGAAAACTGATGGAAACTCTAATATCTATTATGGGACTGCCAGCTAGAATAAAAACTGAGCAAGTTGGAATTAATCCTCCAGCTCCTTCAGCAGGCAGCAATAATCGGGGAGGAGATATAAAGATGTTTCTGACATGTAAACCTCCAACCTTTTCAGGAGAGAGAGAGATCCAGTTAAAGCAATGTGCTGGATAAAAGAGATTGAATCAGTATTTAACAGTAGAAGGTGTTCTGAAGAAGATAAGGTTAGATTCGCAGTATCTATGCTCAAATCTAATGCCTTATATTGGTGGGATGTGGAGKCCTCGGCACAACCAAATATACTGCAAACAATGTCTTRGGAAGAATTTGTGAGTAAATTTAAAACACAATTCTGTCCTACRACARYAGTAAGACAAATGRAGGAARATTTTCTTAAGCTAGAGCAAGGGAGCAGATCTGTGCGGGATTATACTGAGAAATTTATTAATTTTTCCCGATTTGGTGAATATTATGTATCTTCAGAATCCCGAAAAGTAGAAAGATATATTTAGGGTCTGAAACCATCTATTCGAGAATTCGTGATTGCTATGAACCCTGAAACTTTTTTCTTTAGCCGTTAATGCTGCCGAAGTTACTTAAAGAAATAAGAATCGGCAGGGTGAAGAGAAATTTGTGGAGAAAAGAAAGTGGGAAGGATCTTCAATTAGTTTTCGAAGACCCAAATTTATTAAATCAGATAATCGTATTTCTCAGTTACCTTCTGCTAAAACCTGCTCGCAGTGTCAACAGATACACTAGGGAAGTTGTCCCTTTGAACCAAAGAGATGTTATCGTTGTGGAGAGACAGGGCATTTGTCAAGGGACTGCATGTTGATCCCAGATCTCTCAATAACACTAATAATCTAGTTATAAATAACCAAATTATAGTGATTTGACGAAGAAAGTTATGAAGTCTCAAAGATAAAATAAGAACATTCAAGAACGACTTTGAGCTTCAAAGGTTTTACTTTTATAAATAATAAAACATAAAACAAAGAGTAAAAACCTTTCTCACGTACGCACATATGCTCTTTACAATAGACCTAGTCGTCTATTTATACTAGATGGCTAATGCTAACATAACTATCTTTTGCTACTTTCTAGCAAATAGTCTAGCTAACAGATAAGGTTTATCTTTTACATGGATATTCATTATTAACAAGATAAACTATAATTCCAGCTGTTGATTCGTCATCTCCAGCTGTCATTATCTATGTGGTGATTTCATCCTTATCTTCAAGTCTTCATTGCACGCTTGGATGAATACTTAAAAAATCTTCTAAGTGTTAGTCTGTCCATCGTATCAATGAGAATACTTTCCATCGTATCATCCATCGGTCCGCTGGTTGAACTTCGTCCATCGGTCCAATGGTTGGTCTTTCCATCGATGCTCTGGATAGTCTGTCCATCGATCCAAACTTAGTCGATTCTGCCTTGATATATCCATTGGTCTTCTGGTTCTTCATCACTTATTGTTTTTCATTACTTTTTACATTTTGCATTATGGGTTCTAACAATCTCCCCCTAAGTAATGAAATAACAAAGTCTAATCTAGGTACATGTGAAGAACAGACACTAGTCTAGAAGAAAAACATCAAATTCCAAATTTTCATTGGATGATGAAATTTCTTTACAAAACCGGAAACAAATTACATCAAGGCAAAATAAGCAAAAATTTCATCTCATCACGGACTACCTGAGTATATTTCCCTGAAGTGCAAGAGTAGTCTTCTATAGGCAATGATCGTTGAAATTTCGTGAATGAGATGGCTTCCCTCTTCCCTTGGCACGTGGTTTCTGCCCAGTCTTTCTCTAATATTTTTCTGAAACCATTCAAGTGGATCTGTTGAATTCTTGAAGGCTTCAGTCAATCTGAAGAACTTTTTAACCCCAAACTCATTCTTGTAAACAAGTCCGAGTTCAGGTTGAGAAAGAACTGAGGCAGAACGAATCTCCTGCAGGCCCTGGAAATCTTCATTTGGAGGAGTGCAGGATAATCTCTCAATGCCTAGCCTGAATGCAATTTCAAAATCTGTCTCGGCTCTGAGCTCTACTAGGTACTCCATTGTCTTGACAATAGCTCTGTTCGCCATTCCAAATCGTATCCCATGATCTTGCCTTTGAGCAGTGTAGGCATATAACTCAATGAAGTCATATGGATTGAGGTTGATGAGGTCGTTCTCGTTGAACACGCTAACTACCCCATGGGCTCTCTCCATATTGAACTCGATGTAGCATATGGCTCTGTTGGCAAATGACTTTATCTTCAAGTCTATGACTCTTCTAATTCCATCGTTCGAAAAGACAGTATGTGGTGGTTGAGTAATCTGTCTTATGAAACGATGATGTAGAAGGTTAATAGATTCTGGCGATAGGAATGGAGGATTGGTTGACAGACTTTCTTCCCGTTCTCGGTACATGTATTGATGGATATTTTCCATCATTATTGGTTCCCTGGGCGGCAATTGAGGTCTTCTCCTTAACGACTCCATGTTTTGAATTATTTCGTCCACCAGGCCTTGAAGGATTCCTTGAGGAAGAAGGAATGTCCGCGTGCACCAAGGGTTGTGTCTCGGCTGGTTGTGTTTGGGTAACGGGTGAGTTTTCTTTGGTTGATTGGGGTGAAGAAGGTTTGGTTGTTGTGGGTTATGGTTGTGTGGAGAAGATAAAGGGTTGAGTTATGCGAGGTGTTGGTGAAGGGGTTAAGGGTAGGTTTGTTGTGGGTGTAGAAGAAAGAGGTTGATTTTGTTATGTTGGTGGGGTGGTTGGTTCTTTATCGGTTGAGAACTCAACATGATGGGGTCTGGAGTTGTGGCTAAGGGAACTTGGATATTCTGTTCTTCATGAGAGGGTAAGGCCTCTAGTTCCCTAGCTTGGGTTTGTTGGGTTGATGGTTGTTGTTGTTGGGATGGTTGTTGTGGTGCAGCGGATCCTGTTTGTTGAGTAGCAGCCGCCTCTGTCTCCCCCTCATGAGGTCCAAGACCTTGATCATCGGGGTCTTGGTCTTCATGCCTTGGGCGTTTGTAGGAGCGGCTGGAAGAGCAGGAAACTCTTGATCGATTCTTCTTTTTCCACAT